>NC_142935.1:44399981-44479981 GCF_046866305.1 Octopus bimaculoides | reverse complement strand
TCGAACTTCGATATAGGAAAAATTTACAACCTTCTATGTCAATAAACCACTATTGTTCCTGAAAGTTGTTTTTTTGATACCTTCTACAGACTGCTCGAAGTTTACCAACTTTCTACGACTGGATCCTTGGATCTCACCTTTACTCACATACACACACACACACACACACACACACACACACACACACACACAAAGATAACAGGCTTTCATATAAATTCCATCTGCCAAATTCACTCACAAGGCATTAGATGGTTTGGGGTTATAGTAGAAAATACTTGCCCAAGGTGCTGCACAGTGGGACTGAACCCAAAACCATGTGGTTGCAAAATGAACTTCTTAACCACACAGCCATGCCTGCACCTAAATATAAATATGTAGCAAAAATACATAAAGAAAACAAAAACCAAAGGGTTAATAATGTTATCGAACAAAACTAAGTAATATATTAAGAACAAACAAAAATGAAACCCCAAAAATGGTAACGTCTTTTTTAATATATATATTTATATATATATATACACACACACACATATGTATGTATATACTTTTTAGAAGTTATAACAAAGATTTTCTCCTTTTATGCAACAAGATTGGTGCTTACTTCACATCAATAAGAAATTATACAACAGTTATTATTTACAAACTTTAGACTTTCCCCAACTAGATACCCACTAGTAACCATAGCCTGGAAATGGGAAGGCGTGTGGAGAGAGAGAGAGAGAGAGGAGAGCAAAGCAAGGGAAGGTAACAACTAGAAGAACGGAGATGAAAAACAAAAAAATAAAAATGTCAGGCATGAGAGAAAACATTAAAAGAACAGCACTTCATAAATTTGTTGGTTAAACCAATTAATGTTTCATTTCATGTTGTCATGTATCAAAAAGCTTATGTGAATCAGCCTCACCTCATTTACCCAGCATTCCTTTCAAAGCTTGTTGCCTCTAAATAGCTTTGTAATTGGAGTGAGGTGAAGTGAATCAAGAAGAAAAAATATATATATATATAAATAAAAGAACAAAAAATGAACAGATTTCACAGAAGAATAGTTGCATGAAGGGACTCTTAATAGAAGGTATGATAAAGTTAAGGTTAGGTTAGGTGTTAATAGGTAGTTGTTTTTTTTTTAATTTTTAACTTTTATCAATCAACACCATGACTTCTATTCTTGCAAGCAGACTATGTTATAGTCAGTTGGGTATTTGATGAAGTAATTTATTTGACTGAATGGCCTGCTGTTTTTTCTTTAACACTTAACCACCCAACTTAAAGTAAGGAATAGAACAGGTTTATTTTAAGTCGTTCAGTCAGATTGACTGACTGGAGCAAGCAGTGTTAGGTGCCTTGCTCAGAGTCACAATTCAGTGAAAATTACATAATCTGAAACTATGAACATGTAGTCCTACATGGTTCAACACCTTTAAACTGAACAGTCATTGTAAATTTTCTCTTAATTAATGATGATTAAAAAAGAATTAAATTTTTATTTAAATTGTTGTAAGATTGAACAGAAAACAATAAACAAAGTGCTGATTGCACTTATAAATGTGTTTCATATATATATTAGTTATAGGAAAGAAGTCACAAAGTGAATGTCTTGTCACCCCAATATACTAAAGAATTAACATACTGGTTTCTAAGAGGAACAATAATACAAAGCTGCTTGATATGGGACCCCTGAAGTCCCAAAATAATAGCATGATATGAACTAAAATTTATGTATTCCAGGGACTGTTAGACTTAGTTCTGCTAGTCATGGAACTTGGTCCCTACAAACTGAGTTGTATTGTTTGGAGGTATTTGAAGCTGTTATCTGAATTGCATATCATGTGTCCACCATGCTGACTGAGAACAGATGCTTTGATCTCCAAGCATGTACCTTTGTGAAGCTAGTCAAACATTACTAAAGAGCTGATGTGTCTGCTGATTTATCATGCATCTCAACATCCTCCGAACATCATCTTTTGTAGTGTCATTAATCTGATGCCATGTTGGTAGGGAATTAAGTCAGGGCTGTTGGGATTATCAAGGCAGACATTGCATTGATCTTTCATCTAAGCATGCTGACCATTTTCAAATTGGGTGATGGCAGCTTATTAAAACAAATTCATCTGAAGGATTTAACTAAACCTGCAAAGTAAAAAAGTAAACCAGGCTCACATTAGCTTCACCAATGAATTACAGTTCAGTATAAGTGGTCGAGTATTCTACAGACACTTGAAACCTTTGATGTAATCCTCAGGTATCATCAGCATTATGTTGTGTTATGGTGTCATATGTAGAGACAATCAGATGGACTGCCACACAATTGTCTATTCAATTCCACTCCCATGCTATGGTAGAAGGCATTTTCTGGAGGTGCTGTATCTTGGTATTGAACCCAAGGACCCCATAATTACAAGTCAAACATGTTAACCATTCAGCCATATAACAATACAAGTATTAAGTACAAAAATCAACAGATTCTACCATTTCACTTAGTAAGTAATTTTTGTATTTTTTTGACTATTACTGTCCACATGTAGAGGGGCAGACAACAGTGGACAGTAGATGTACAGGATAGAGTCATTGACCAGCTAGGATGACAAGGGAAAATACTAATCCAAGTAAGAACTAAAGGGAGGAAGACAAAGGGCTGAGTAATGCAAGAACAACAATAACAGTTAATATACTGCAGGAGATGTGGGGGGGGGGGAGAGAAGGGCAGTAGCTGTAACTGGAGACTCAGAAGATGTAACTAGTGGTAAGCAAAAATCTCCTTTATTCATCACTTTTGGGTGTAATTTTATTATCATTATTTGGACACCATTGTGACACACACACACACACTTAAGGAAATGATCCATAGGAACACGGTATTATCTGAGGTCATCTTTACATTTCATTTTTCTGGCGTCAGTAAAAGGATCTAGTCATGTACTAGGGTCCACTTAATGGACTGTCCACTCATACAAAATTTCTGGCAAGAAACTACTACTATTACTACTAATAGTAGTAGTAGTGTGGGTTATTTAATTGGCTATGCTCATCAACCAATAATTGTGGCCTTACTAATATGCTTCAGATAATTACTATTGCTGTTATTCTTGTTAATATTACTGCTGTCAGGTCACAGAAAACTGAAACTTTGGATTCACCTGTAACTATATTACTGGCAATAATGCCTGTAAATTGTCCACTTCCAACAGAAGTTAGGAAACTTGAGTGTGTGTGGATAAGAGAAAAAAGACATTTCATTTTTTGTTTTATAATGCCAAAATATAGGAGTGAAAAGTGAGGGCTGTCACTGATTTTCATTCAAACATTAAGGTAAAACCAATAAAACTGAAATAAGAACTACTTAGTATAAGTCTAATAAGGCAAAGAGAACTGAATGATGCAACCCTTCTGGCTAAATAAGCAGACTAACATTCCCCCTGATCAGAAGACTATTCCATTTACAGCTGAGTGAAATAGGGCAACATGAAATGAAATTATTTTGCTGAAGAGCACAATGTGCCACCCAGTCCAGGATCTGAACCCACAATCTAGTAATTGTAAATGCAACACCCTAACCACTAGGCCACACACCTTCACTGCTGCTGCTACTACTACTACTACTACTACTACTACTACTACTACTACTAATGATAATAATAATCATTTCTAAATTAGGCACACAACCAGCTGTTTTGAAGGGAGATGGTTAGTTGATACCACCAACCCCATCTACTTGAGTGGCGCTTTATTTCACCAATCCTGAAAGGATGAAAGACAAAGTTGATCTTGGCAGGATTTGAATTCAGAATGTTGAATCAGAGAATTTATCAGAAGGCATTTTTTCCTGATAATCTAACAATTCTGCTAGCTTGCTGCCTTAACCAATTATACTAATATTTCTTTCTAATTTTGGCACAAGACCAGGAATTTTGAGGAGGAGAGAGAAGCTGATTACATCAACCCCGATACTCATCCTGTACTTATTTTATTGACCCTGGAAGATGAATGGCAAAATCAACCTCAGGAACCAATAATAATAAAAAAATTCTTTCTACTATAGACACAAGGTCTGAAATTTTGGAGTAGGGTTTAGTCAATAACTCAGACTCCCAGTACTCAACTGATACTTGTTTTATCAACCCCAGACTGATGAAAGGTAAAGTCTACCTCAGTGGAATTTGAACTCAGATGGCTGAAATGCAAAGTTAACCTTGGTGGGATTTAATCTCAGAACATAAAAGAAGGTAATTAAATACTACAAGGCATTTTGTCCAACACTATACCAATTCTGCAAATAATAATAATGACAATAATAACAATGATAATGATAATAATAATAAGCCACCCCAACCACCACCACCACCACCATTTCCCATTAGTATTATTGGTAGAAATGGTGGAGCATTAGACAAAATGCTACAACTACAAAGAAGAAATGTAAAGAGATAAAATAGTGATAATGAGTCATTAATTAATTAATTGATTAATAACATTTTTTCATTAAGCCTGAGAGATGGAAGGGAACAGAAAACATCTATAAAAAAAAAGCAACTCATGTATAGTATATGTGTGTGTGTGTGTGTGTATACATTCAAGATGGTTGGCTAAAAATTTTGTTCTGGCCAAGCTGGAATATAGAATGCTGTGTGTGTGTGTGCGTGCGTGTGTTACACTACCACCATACAGACAAGGAAGAAATTTGGTAGCGGAGGAGAGAGAGGTGAAAATAAAGGGCAATTCCATTTGTAGCACATTTGCTGTATTCACCCCAGTCAGGACATTGAAGCCATACTCATAAATAACCTTACTTACTATAACACTCTTCTGGATTTTACCCCATTCTAGAGTTTAAGCTGCCTAATCCCCACCATACTACCTCCACTATCACCACCATACTTCTTCCAACACTCCAGTTGTTAATACCACCAACTCTACCACCACTGTCACTGCCACAATTACAATATCCCCACCATGGCAATCCATCAAGTCACTGTTCTGACTCTACCACCACCACCACCACTATTATAATAATAATTATTAATACTACGACAACAGCAGCAACAGCAAGCGACGCAGCCTTTGCTAACTCACTCATCGCAAACTTGGAATGTCTGTCCGACGCGGATGAAGAATTTTCGTAGTATCGATCTCATCTCGGGCTTCAAATCAAACACCATAGTGTCGCACATATAGGGGTAATATACAGAGGCGTGGGCACGGAACTGAAACAAACAGAAGAGAAAACATGAAAGACATTCACTTAGGCAATGGTTTCAAAAACATCAAATAGCAAAATCTTAACTAAAATCTAAAGAGAACACTGCTGGATTATGTTTATGGAGTTAAAATGCTTATGAGCATGATGTATTAGTCTAATTCAATAAATACTGAGTAAGAGGAAACCCTGCTTTCTCACTAAGGTCAGAATATGACTGAAACATGTCCTGAGTTGTCTCCCATACTCTTTGGACTAAAATGAAGATAGCATTAGTTACAGGATTAATACTATTTACTTTTTGTCAGCATATTTATTTCTGATTAGCTTTTTAATGTTCCCTGCTTCAAATATGGTAGCACTAACTTTGAAAGTGAGTATGAGTGTGTTCTCTTACTGATTTCAGTAATCAGATTGTGACCATGCTGGAGTACTACCTTCAAGAGTATAGTCAATCACAGCAAACAACAATCCAGGTACCTATTTCATCAATCTTGAAAGGATAGGAAACAAAACTGAACCAGTATGGGATTTAAACCAAGAATAAAGTATTTAGTTTGATGCTCTATCTATCCACTTGCAACATGTTTACATGTGTGTGTATGTATGTGAAGCTGATTGTTCAGCCTGGTACTGCACTGAGCTTACATTTGAATATGTTTGGGTAATAAAGCGAAGAAGTATTGAATACATATGTGTGCCTATTAATATGTTAATACAACATGAAGAATACTTTGACAAGTTTAGTGAAGACTATGGATTATATACGAGTCAGAATAAAACAGGAAAATGTCTGTATTCATCTCCACCATTTGGCTCATGCTCCATACTCTAGCTTATCCTAAGTTTGGTGCCTCACATCTTACTATACTAAATATCAGAGTAGATTGTGGAGCCCCAAACCGAGCCCAATTCTGTTTGCATGTCACACATTACTGTGCTTCCCCGTTTTTGATATGTTTGTTTTGATATGTGTTTGTTTTTGATATGTGTGTGTGTGTGTGTGTGTGTGATGTGCGTAGGGTGTTCAGTGTCGAATGATTGAGAAAGTGCACAATACATATTGTAGAAGATATGGTTTTTTAAATTAAAACTGAAGCTGTTAGTTTGTCTTGTGACTTGAGTTTCATGTCACTGTGACCTTCAGGCAGCATATATATATATATATATATATATATATATATATATATATGTATATGTATGTATAAAAAATAAGCAGACAATGGAGAAAACTTTCGATCAACAAACTAATTTTAAAAAAATTAACCGATGGTAGTCAATTTGTTTGTTGATCAAAAGCTTTCTCCATTTTCTGCTTATTTTAAATTTGATACCTGATAAATTCTTGTTTATTCTGTTATTACCTGTCTCCTATGAGCATAGTATGCCTGCATATCCATGCCCAGGGTTAACATAGGTAATTGATGCCTGTAGTAGTAACGGATATACTTATCCCTTGGATGGTTATTCCAACTGCTAACTCTACTACCTACCTACCTACATACTCCCTTCACCCTTCTTCATCTAGATAAGTGTATGTAGATAGGTTAGTACACTTAAGTTGTAATTCGCTTAGGTTGACCACTGACCACTCACCACAAGAATATCCTGTTTCATGTTTCAAGTCTATTCTGGCATGACACTTCTTATTTACGACCCACCACTGATATAGACAGACACAGCTCATATATATCTATCCCTTACGACCTTTAAGATCTCTGTATCTATATCTATTTATCGCTTTATCTTCTTCTTCTACATTTAGATATTTCCTCACCAACCCATCTAAATAGCTTAGATGTAGCTTACTTCACTATCCAGACTTTCTCTTATTACTTCTTAGATTACCCGCCCCACCGATTTGACTCCCTTTATTTTTTATTTTATTCTAAGTTTTATTTTTATTTTAAGTTTATTTTTATTTTTTACATGAATATCTGTGTATTTCTTTTTCTTTTTCTTTTCTTTTCTGCTCAGGATTTTATATTCCCATTTTATTTTATATTGTTGTTTCGTTTTGTCATTTTATTGTATTGTTCTTAACCACCAACTTAACACTACACACTGAATCGTGGCAAGGTATGGACGGTTTTCGGAGGACCGAAGAAATTATGTGTAAATTGAGAATTATACCAGGTATAGTACTATACAAAATACCGAAAGGATCTTCACCTCTTATATCACACCTTTCTTCCTCCTTTAACGCCGATGTGATGTAATTTCCTGGGAGAGAAATACTTTTGCGGCTGAAGATAGCTTTGTATTGTAAATTATACACTGATATAAAGCTTGAAACACGTGTAGCGCAGAATCCTTTGTATTTTTGCTGTTATTTTTTGGATTTACAATTTATTCTCTCACCTCAACCACGAGCTGGCATACACAGGTGCTTACAATTGTCAAGTATTACCTCTAAATTTTACTTTACCTACGTATATATATATATATATATATATATATATATATATATATATATATATATATGAGAGAGAGAGAGAGAGAGAGAGGTGATACAGAAGTTTCACCTATTCACACCATCCCCGATGTTCCTCAAGGGTGGTAATACGCACATATATATTGAAAGATAGATTGATAATCAGTCCAAACATCTATTTTTCAACAAGCTAATGAAGAAGCTTTTAAGAAGCCATCCAACCATATAAAAATACCTACCTACCAAATCTCCCTCACCTTACACCTAACCATCTCAGACAAACATTGTGAGATCTTATGTCACTGTTTCCTCTTATGACTTCCATGGGATTGTTACCACAGAAAGAGAAAATATCTACAGTTTTCAACACAGAGCATAAGTTTTGTATATAGTTGTTCATTACTGGCCAATAATGAAGGTGCCTGGCCTGTTCCAAAATGTTAACACTCTTTCTGCTACAGGAGAAACTATCATAACTTTCTCACAATATACATTTTAGTGATGCAAGACCCAACTTGCCACATTTCAGCAGCAGATCAAGCAAAACCAAACATATATATGCTAACATAGACACTTAATCCAATGAAATTTTTTAAAGGCCAGCACATAGCTCTGACCTCAGGATATCAGGTAGATCACAGATGTCAATCTATCAGAGATGACAATAACATTCCCCATATGTTCTGGCACCTCTTACCCATTGTCAGCAAAGCGAACAGAGGCAGAATAAAGTGTTCTCTCTTGTAAAATTAAAATACCTGTAGCAGATTTCTGTCAGGACTGAAGTCTATTTAATACATAGAGAGAGGGAGATGACCAAAAGGTTTATGCAATTAGAGACTACAGCTTAGGCCAGTGGCAACATGACAAACTGAACTGCACACTACAACCAGTATTTTACACAAACACACAATCATGTGACTTACTTGTTTATCATTCATCTTGAGAAGACGTGTGAGGAGCAGGATGAGCAGACTATTCCAGGATTCTCTGTGACTGTCTGACTGGAGGGACAGGAAATATTCAAGGGCTTCTTTACATACCCTGGAGATGGAGATGAAAGAGATTTTAGATGAGAGAGAGAAGCAAGCAAGTGATAAGTGAAAACAAAAAAAAAAAGCGAGTGCAAGAGGAGTATGAGTGAGAGAAGAGTGAGTGACAGAGGATTGAGTGAGACAGATAAACAAGTAGACATGAGAGTAAACAAGAAGTTAAAGAGAAAAGGGAAATGAAGCTGAGAGAGACGACAAAGGAATGTGATAGACATAAGCTGGAAGTTAGCAAAAACTGCTAAAATGTTTCAGTAAAATTGAAAAAATAATGAAAATTCATTAAAAGATATTCTCATCTACTAGTACTACTACTACTACTACCACTAACAGCATTGTTATAGACAGGCTATTTGGATATGCTTGTGCCACAATGTAAATATACTTAATTTCATCTCTGCTAGCTTGTCAACTCACTCCCCATCAATCCCAGTCTATTTTTCTCTATCACTAGCTCTTTTACTATTTCCTTCTTCAGAGAATCTTCCACTAGTAGTTGATGGTAGCCCCAATCAACTGTTGCTTGACTATCTTGCCAACTATTATTATTATTACAACTACTACTACCCCAACTACTATGATTATTATTATCAGTCCTGTTTTGTAACTGAAGATTGGGTTTCTGGTTCATCTCAGTCAAATCCCAGCAAACAAATCCTGCTTAGTAATCCTTCACCTTTCTACTTTTATTGCAAGTGATAGGCATCTCAGTGAACTAACAGAACCACAAAGCATGGCCTAATGGTTAGGATGTTGCACTCACAATCTAGCAATCATGATTTCAATTCCTAGACTGAGTGGTGCGTTGTGTTCTTGAGCAAAACATTTCATTTTATGTTGCTCTATGATCACTTTGACGCCTGATGTGTGGCACACTGTGCACCTGTTCAGACAATGTCGATTTGATGGAGAGAGCGAGCTAATGTGTTGCACAAACATTTGATCACTATAAACAAATCATTTGTGCAGGGCATTCGGCGAAAGCTAAATGCTCATATGTCATCTTCGACAGAAGAGTTCATCATCATCATCATTATTATTATTATTATATAATATTAGAATCAATAGCAGCACTGCTTGTTGTGTCATTAAAGACAGGATCTTTGAATTGGCCCAAACCAAATCTTCAGTAAACAAAACCAACTCATTGACTTTTCAGCTGTAGGTTATTTTGTTTCTGTCTTGACAACTCTTTTTCATTCTACTATAATATGAAGGCAACATTGCAAGTGAGAGGCAACAACAGTTTCAAGTGAACAGGATTGTTGAGTGAGGAAAGAGAGAGAGAGAGAGATCAGAGAGGATACTTACGATATCAACTTCTCTTGAATTTCCAACTGGAACTCGACTCGACTCTCATCATTGTCCATTCTGAAAAGTATCCGTAGGAGACATGCCAGACTCTGTGTCTCTTGTTTCATCAGGTTTGGTTTGGCCTTGCCTTTGAAACCTAAACATCAGAGAAACAATGGGTTTAAAATTACTGTTATTATGTCATTTGGAAAATGAATTGGTGATGGGAATGTTTTAACTGTTTTTAAAATATAACCATTACATGTATTTAGTATTGTGGTGGTGGTGGGGAGGTACAGGTTTGATAGGTTCAACAATTAAACACTCATAGATTAAAGCATTTATTACCATAATTTAATGTCTGTTTTCTATGCTGGCATTGAGTGGATGGTTTGAAAGGATCTGGCAAACACCAGGAGCCATGCCAAGTTGCAATTTCAGCCCATTCATTTCCATAATTCGCAACTCATTATGCTATAGTTTCTTTTAGGTTTTATCGGATTTTTATTTTATTGTTTTGCTCCTGACAATATTATAAGGAAAGGCAAAAAAATGTTCTCTAATTGGAAGCCTGGCTTGAATGCTTGCAACAGAGTGAGCTATGCTAAAAACATTCAAGGTGCCAAGTGGTGCTGATGTTAAACCAGGCAATGGACTAAATCTACAATCCAACTAGGCCACAGCAGGATTTGAACTCAGAATGCAAATAACCAGAAAATATACAAGGCATTTAGTCCAACCTTTTAAAAACTCAACAATCAAAGTCCTAGATTGATACTTTATCAACTCTGGAAGAATGAAAAGCAAAACTGGCTTCAGTGGAAATTGAACTCAGAACACAGATCAGAATAAATACTATAAGGGATTTAGTCTGATGCTCTAACCACAATACCACATCACCATTTTGTGTTGTTATTTACTCTGTCAAATAACCAAAAGTTTGGCTATTTAGGATTTATTGGTGCCTTACATTCCTAGTAATAACTAGTTTGTTAATTCATCTCCACAAGGATACCTTTAATTATTTTGCTTCTTTTTCTCTGTTCACATCATAACACTAGATAGCAGACTGATGGAGGATGATGTTGATGTAAGGCTAAATAATAAGGGTTTCATTGCCTGCTTAGTATATGAACCACTAAATGAGAGGTGCTGACTATTTCAACTGCCCAAGGTTCAACATATTTCCCAACGGCCTGAAATGTTTCTTGTGCATGTGTGTGTGTGAGTAAAAATAGGTACCTGAAGACAATAGGAAAATTGATCCATCAAAATATTCATGTACAACACAAAATCACAATGAGGTTAACAAAATCTGAAACTATAGTTATATGGTTGTGTTGTAATTCTGTTGTTTTACTGTGCTGTGAGACATTGTGTGATGCTTTGTGATCAAGTATTGCATGGTGTGCCAGGTTGAATTGTGTTGTGTGGAGCCATGCAGCGTTGTGTGAAGCTGTATGGTATCATGTTGTGATGAGATGTATGGTGTGATGCTGTGTACTATGAAGGTAAGAAATAATGCTATGAAAAACAGCTACATACCGGCTTTCCAAAGAATGTTACGTTGTTCATGGTTGGAGTTGAATGCCTTGGCAAACTTGTGAGACTCTAGTAAACAGTCAGCCAGTAGGAAGAGCTGTTCTTTATTCAGGAATGGGTACATACCATGAGTCTCTTTCTGCTGGCTGGGATCCAATCCAAGACTGCTATCAGTCCATCTAGCCTGTTGTGCATAAAATATATAGATATATCTTTGTACACACACATACACACTGCTAACCATATAAAAGACAACAGATTGATAGTACCTCTTAATCAAATATATTAAAGAGGAAAGACTATACAACCGAGATTTATCCACTGACATAAGTATTCAGACAAAAATACGCATACACCTCAATGATAATATTAATTAAGCTGTTATAAGAAAAATAAAACAATTTTTAAAAACTTAAAAGTCTTCTTAAAAATACCAACCTTTCATGGATTATTTGAAACTAAATATGGAGACATACAGAAGATATGAAGGAATAAAATAATAGGGACATATGGGGAAAACTTTTCATGTTTCCTTCTCTTTTATAGGTTTCTCCCGACTTGACTGAGCTCAGAGGGACATTAGAAAAAGCTTATGTGTACAGTTTTAAAATATACATGCAAAACATTTATCTTAGTTTAAAACAAAAAAAATTTCAATATTTTGGAATTCACTTTATAATAGATTTCTTTTCTTGAATAAAATAAAACTTTTTTTTTTATTTCCAAAGAAATATTGTTTGGTAATGATGACACTAGCAATTGGCTTTAAATATCTATATATAAAAATTAAAAAAACATCTACAAGTACAAAATAAAAAATTTTGAAGTATTATACAAGGAAAAAATGAAAAGTAAAAAAAAAAAAAAAAAAACCCATATTTTATTAATCACATTCAAATAAATTAGGAAAGGTTACATCAAAAAGCCAAAATGTAAATTAGCAGTTAAAAAAAAAAAAGTTAAATCATGCCTGGAAAGTCTTGCAGTCAAAGGGTTAATTTTGGTTTCACTGCATTTTAAGTAAATGATAAATTCTCCTGTTCTCCCTACACAACCCCCGATAAGATGCATAGTCTATCACAGGTGACACTCCCAGAAGATTTGGAATCTATTTCTGATAGCTAGAATGAACTGAATGAAATGCAGTGAAAAAAAATTAAAAACCAACCCTTTTCTTCAGGGGTCATCAAGGTTACCATCTCAAACTGCTTATAGGACTGATGAAACTCAATACTGAGCATTAATTTTTCTTCTAGAGCACCCAGATGAGATGATCTGGTATCTCTTTCAAACAGATAGGTCAAGTGATGTTTGTAAAGATTTATCTTTCTAGAGATTCATGGAATACATACAGAAGACAAAAAAAAAAAAAGCTTCCAAAGTCTCCACAAAGTTTAAAAAAACTGCTTGGGTTCTGTTTCATGGAATGAAGTGAATAAGAAATCTATACATGGATAGAATCATGAAAAATCAACAAAACTAAAATATAGAAAAGTAAACTAACAACATGGACTTCATTGACTGCAATAATAAACAGATTGGGCTAACATGAGATGATTGTAAGTCAAAACAACCCAAGAATTTCATTTCTACATTACAAGATGCAAAAACAATACCAATTAATATATAAAAAAAAATATGATTATAAATGTTTTCATAAACAGCGCTTGAAATAGATAAAACAATGAAAAAAAAAATTGACAAAATCCAAAGTACATTCTCATTCAAAATAGTGACAGCTTCTTCCAGGAATATTACAAGGCATGCTATGGAAAGACAGTATGCAGAACAACAGATAGAGGTCAAAGTTCAAATTGATATATTTAGTTCACTGCTTTTAAATGATCAGAACTGATCCCTAGTCCAAGATAAATATTTTCAAACAGCTCTTTTTTTTTTTTTTAACCAGTTTTTATACCCACTAAATCCAAAGTACTGAACTTGTTTTGTTCTCTGAACAAATATCCAACACAGATCAACAATAGCTATGATATGCAAGACAAACATGCAACAAGTAAGACATCTGAATCATGCAGACATGCCAATCCTTGCATTTGCTTAGGTAGAAGGAATGCTACAGAGAAACACCCACGTACATACAAGGCTTAGAAAAGGCATTCAGAATTGATGTTTTAATGAAGGGAATAATTAATTTTCTTCTAAAATACTTTACTTCCAGCAGAACTAAAATATACTTCCATCACATGAGAACAACATGAAATAAATTAATTAGTGTAATATAAATTAATCATCTGATGTATATCAATTTACAGATAATTTTTATTAAACTTCTAACGAATTTCAATTACACCAGCAGAATATCGAAGCCAAGAAAGTACATAATCAAGATCCCGACCAAAATTTCATTAAACCACCAAGCTAAATATTTTTGAAGTTAAAATGGTAAAAATAATATACAAGATTTAAGATAAACTTTAGTTCTGGTTGAAATAGTAATAACAAACTGTATCAAATATTGATTTTAAGACACATTTAGTTAATCAATGATTTGTGCTGTTTATTTCTCTTCATGTGGTAGATGGCAGAGTTACTTGCAACATTTAGTTATCTCTCTCAACATTCTGAGTTCAAATCCTGTAAATGTATTCTGCCACCAGATGACATGAGAAAAATTAAACAACTAATGTAGATACAATCATCCTTTTAAGATGTTTAACCCCTTCTTTTCTGTAGAACATCAAGCTTAACAATAAGACAAAGCCAATGAAGGAGCCTCTGCTTTGTTAGTCAACTAGCAAGAAATAGTTACCAAATCGCCTTCAAATTACACACTATTATCTTTAAAATGAAAGGACACAATAGTATAGTACCTGGTGGTGGTGGTGGTGGTGGTAGGGATAGAATGGCCATAGCTGGAAAGTTGTTGATCATAGGTCTGCAAGTTTAAGGCTAAGCTGGGGCTTAACATCAACCACACACGAAATAGAATGCATTTGAGCAACCAACCAAAGAAGAACCTTCAGCAATTATGCAATGCAACAAGAGCAGATCAATGGAACTGCTGTTTAAAGGTATTGTTTAACATGCAAAGCAAATATTATTTCATTGATATACACAAACACACACACACACACACCATGTCAGCTGCATCAACCAAGACAAAATATTTTACAGAACATGCAACAGATCACAAACAAAGATGTGAGTAAATACAATTTCATATGAATGTAATATGCAACTGATTACAACAGAATGGAACTGGATACTGCTATGACATACTTAAGAAACGATCCTTAAAAGCATGCCAATATTAGCATTGTATACATTATACATGTATATACACCCACATACATATATATGCATATATGCGTGTGTGTGTGTATATATATATATATATATATATATATATATATATATATATACCCATGTACATATATGTATGAACATACATGTATGTGTGTGTGTGTGCGTATATATATATATATATATACACACACACACACACACACACACATACATACACTGGATCTTCATACTCCTTTGGACACTACCTTCATGGATCTCACTCGCTATTTTCATTGATATAAATCGCTCTAATCTGCCACAACTTTTGAACTTTCTGAACTTTTAAACTCCATATGTCAATACTTTGCCATTTTCCTTTCTAACTTTTTTTACTACTGAACTCAACACGCTTTTTTTCATTCTCTCTCTATTTATTTCCTCATGCCTTTCTGTTGAAGTGCGCAGGCTCAAAATGTAAAAGACTTTTCCATGTTTCTCTGAGTGTCAAACTAATACACTTGCTTGTTGTTCCTACAGCTGTCTTCATCTTTGTTTTTCTATAAATTTGAACTATATATATACACACACACACACACACACATATATATAATATTATGGGCAGATGAGATTTACATCTCCCTATCTGTTACTGAGCATTGATAACCCTGTCTTTCTGCTTCTTATGTTTTACTTATTAGTATTTAATTTATATAAGTTGATTTATTAGTAATTATTTATGTTTCAATTTTCTTTCTATACCTTTGTGATTTGTATTCTGGGTAACAAACATTCCACACTGCATTTAGATCATATTTATTTTTAATGCTGTTTAACATCAAAAGTAGTGATACGACCTTAAGATGTCAAAACCATGTTGATGTCCTATTGATTCCTTACAAGGAAAGCTCTCCGGTTATGGCAAATTTATTTTACATGCTCTCTTGTTAATATCTTTGATTGATATCAGTGTCTTGTTTGAATTGTTTTACTTACTTACAATAGTGCAGGTCGCTATTTCACTTTTATTGTTCCTTGGTAGAATATTTATTAGGGGTTAATTGGAAAATTTTTACACTAAAAAAATACCATTTTGTAACTAGAGTTTGCCAAAGCTGGAATGTTGTAGATATGAAGTATTTTTATGAATAATATTAGGGAATAAAAACTTATTCCAGCCTTACAGGCAAAAATCGGTATAATATTACACTGGGTTTCGTAATATATAATATATATGTATATAACTTATTTAGAGACGAACCACCACTCTTAGATTAATATATTATTAAAATTATTAAAATTTTAGATTAAACTGTTAGATAAATATTGATATGGTATATGCCTCACAGCATGGTTTTGGACGGGCTCTTAGTTGACTGAGTTGTAGAGTGGTGGTTCATCTCTAAATAAGTTATATATATATATATATATATATATATATATTCTTAGTTTTTGGAATGGTGTAAGTCGAAGTAGATAAAGCTATGAATAATAACATGTCAATATTGGAGGCAGCCTTCAACTTTTTCTTTCCAAAGGGTGTTTTTAACCTAGTATCTACAAGCTATTATTTATAGCTGTATCTGCTCCAAGTTTCACTGTTCCAGGAAAAAATTATTCTACACACATATATATTTCGCTTAAGCATTGTGAGACTAATAAACTGGTGTAGAACTCAGTATACACATGCTTCATATTGAAAGCTACAATATGCATATATTTCAATATATATATATATATATATATACATTTCATATTTGAGGCTCCTATGAAGCTATAAGATGTTACTCAAGCACTCAACTATAAGCACACTGTAAGCTAATGAAGTTCGTAAGACAATCATTTATTCTTTTGTCATCTCATTTTCATGTGTGTGTATATATACATAAAGTAGTTGTATGCTGTCAACTTAATGTGACAGTCCCATGAAGAGAATAATACTACTGCTATTTAACCCTAGGAAGCAGCACTGCTTCCTGTCGGCCTTGACACATTTCCTGTGTCCTTATGTTTACAAGGGAGAGACAAGCACCTCCACTTAGCTAAGCCTGCATCCAGAGACATGTTTCTGAGTCTTTGCTCGTCATCAGTCTGGAGTAGCAATGGCCTGCTAGTTGGAGATGCTTGGCAAGTTCTCGTAAACATATAATTCTAGTGAAACACATTCACTGATTTCAAAAATAGAAATTATACATTTCTAAATCTCTTAGAGAGATTTATGCAGTAGTGATGCGATAAAGTAGTTGTATGCTGTCAACTTAATGTGACAGTCCCATGAAGGGAATAATACTACTGCTATTTAGCCCTAGGATAGAATTATTATATGTTAACGAGAGCTTGACAGGCATCTCCAACTAGCAGGCCATTGCTACTCCAGACTGATGACGAGCAAAGACTCAGAAACATGTCTCTGGATGCAGGCTTAGCTAAGTGGAGGTGCTTGTCTCTCCCTTGTAAACATAAGGACACAGGAAATGTGTCAAGGCCAACAGGAAGCGGTGCTGCTTCCTAGGGTTAAATAGCAGTAGTATTATTCCCTTCATGGGATTGTCACATTAAGTTGACAGCATACAACTACTTTATCGCATCACTACTGCATAAATCTCTCTGAGAGATTTAGAAATGTATTATTTCTATATATATATATATATATATATATATATACATACATATATACATATCGCCATCATCGTTTTCCATGCTGGCATGGGTTGGACAGCTTGACTAAGGTCTGGAAAGCCAGTGGCTGCACCAGGCTCCAATCTGATCTGGCAATGTTTCTACAGCTGGATGCCCTTCCTAACACCAACATATATATATATATATATATATATATATATATATATATATATATATATATATATATATATATATGTATATCTACAGTAATAAAAGTGAAATTCTGTCTGTCTGTCTGGATACCTGTATCAGCCTATATAAACATATTATACTTTTTTGGAATCAGGATGATCCCAGGACTGAAAATCTGCCCTTTGTTTGGTTCTTGAACATCCAGCATTGGGATCTGGTTTAAAAGCATTTGGTTTGCTATTTCTATCAGGCAAAGTTTGGCTGATTCATGCCATCTTGCTTGGTGTTTGTCAGATGACATTAGAAATCGAGAAGATTTCAGTGATAATGAACTGAACTGTAACTAATCTGTACATCCTCTAATAACTTGTGGATGGTGATTTGACGATTTCCCCTCACATCTGCATGCACATCTACAATGTTTTTCTCAGTTCTGCTGGTTGCGGGTCTCCCAAAACGTTTGACAATATCAACATCTTTTCGGCCATCCTGGAAACGCCTGAACCTCTCACACTTGTTTGTGGCTCATACATTCCTCTCCATACACTTTCTGCAACTTTGCTAAGGCCTCTGAGCAGGTATTGCCATGACAACTTTCTATCATTGTCAATACAACAATCACACGCTTCACTGAGAACAGTTTCCAGGGAAAGGCTCTTTCAAATTCGTTTCTCTGAACCACAAAACTATTGTATGTGTGCATATACAAGTGTCAGGTTATTCATGAGCGTTACAGGTAACGTAAGTACAACCTGGTACTTAATGAGGTCATCAGTGACTAAACCACAGCCAAGTGAAGAGGATTGCAAGAAACCCAACTCAGATAAAACACAAATAAAACCTGTCAAAATGACAGATAAACTCAGTACAGGGTTAATAGATATCATGAAATAGTGTGGAGACAAAAATCCCTGATATAATGAATGGTTGTACAATATGACCACTGGAGTGAAAGTAAACTTGGGCTCTTCAGCCATGATTGGAAGCAGCTTCAGTAGGAGAGGATTACACCCCACCTGCCCCACCAAAAAACTAGTGGACCAAGCCAATATAACCTTTGATTTGATTTGTAAAGATTTCAATAAATTTGCTTCGTTTCGATGGCCCCACCCACTAAAAAGAATAAGAGTGGTGTAGTACAAGTCATGCATTCCTTTTATTACAGATATCTTAAATCATATTACTGCACAACTGCTACTTGTTAGCATAAATGTTGCTTTGTAGCTCATTAAGAATTCAAGACCATATTCATTACAAAGTCTTTACAATACACCCAGCCCAACTCAGGTCAAAGGGGTTGTTTTAAGTGCACCTTGTATGTGCCAACTTCAGTCCTTTGTTTGCATACCTGGTCCTATTTGCCAATCTGCAGTCAGGTTGCAGAGCTTTGTATGCATTGCCATATGTGGTTGATGACACACATTTAGATGTCCGTAATATGATGCATGTCTACTGTTATTGCTGCTTGCTGCTCAAAATGGCACTCAGTTGATGCACACATTTCCTCTAAGGGTGACTTTTATCAATTATTTAAAAATAACCTATATCAATTTTGAATCAACTTCTATCATACACACACATACATGCAGGATAGTGCTATGCTTGAGAATAAAATTATTTCCTTATCTGTATCTTTCAATACATCTCAATGCTTCTAAAGCAAACTTTGTTGAATTTCAACATAAGTTGAATTTAATATATATAAGAGGTACAAAAATAACACACTCCGAGGGAATTCAAAGGTGTACCATAATCCAAAGGTAGGGTAATCTAGTATAAGGAAATTCAAGATTTAGGTACTCCTAATCATTATTGGAAGGATGTAGAAGATACCTATAATGAATGTATATATATATATATATATATATATATATATATATATATATATATATATATATATAGATAGATAGATAAAAAGATAGATAGATATTACATATTCTAGGCCACTGGTTTTAAATTGATATTAGATTAATATTCAATTTTTCACCCTTATAATTTAAATTTTTATATATATATATATATATATATATATATATATAGCCCGTTGTATAGATGTATATATATGTATGTGATGTGTGTGGGTATGTTTGTGTGTCTGTGCTTGTCCCCCTAGCATTGCTTGACAACCGATGCTGGTGTGTTTATGTCCCCGTCACTTAGCGGTTCGGCAAAAAGAAACCGATAGAATAAGTACTAGGCTTACAAAAAATAAGTCATGGGGTCGATTTGCTCGACTAAAGGCGGTGCTCCAGCATGGCCACAGTCAAATGACTGAAACAAGTAAAAGAGTAAACAGTATAAGCAAATACTCTCCTTCATTTTCTAAAATGTGCTTCCATCTATCAAGTAGACTTGCAAGGCCCCACTTCCAAAATTCACTTGTCCGTGACGCAAAACACTATCAGTACTATTCTGACCTCGTCTAAAGAATTCATATTTTTTCTCTCCAAATGATTTTGAAGACTGCGGAATAAATGATAATCAGAAGGGGCAGTGTCTGGCGAATATGGTGGGTAGGGCATCATTTCGCATTCAAACTGCTCCAGCCTTTGGAATGTCATCCTCGCTGTATGTGGCCAAGCATTATTCTGATGCAAGAAAACCTTTCATCTTGAAACCAAAGGCAATCATTTTTCTTCTAGTGCTGACTTAAGCCACTCAAGCTGCTCGCAGTAGATCTCCTTCGTTATCATTTGGTTTGGGTTTAAAAGTTCAAAGTGGACTAAACCTTTCATATCCCACCAAACAAATAACAACACCTTATGTGGGTGAAGACATTTAGCCTGTAGTGCCTTTCCCTACCCACTGTCTTCGGCACTTGACATTTTTATAGAGAACCCATTTCTCGTCACCAATCACTATTTGGTCCCAAAAAGGTTTATTTGTGTGATGTGACAGCAAAGAAGAGCACACATTCACTCTCTGTTTGCAAGTAGACTCGGAAACTTGTGAGGAAACCACTGACCCAATTAGCTGACTTTTCTGATGGCATGCAGGTGTTGAATGGTTGAATGACCAAATTCAAGCTTCTCTGCTAGTTCCTCAACAGTTACAATGGGATTTTATTCCACCAGAGTTTGAAGGACATCCTTGTCAGGATATACAGATCTTCCGGGACAAGGCTTGTCTTTTAGGCTGTAGTTTCTAACTCAGAATTTCTGGAATCACCGTTGACACTGGCTTACACTTATTGTACAATCCCCATATACTGCATTAATGTTCCTCACACTGTGTTGTGAGGAACATTGTGTTGTTGCTTTTATTGAACTCATGAAGCAAAATATGCTGAATATGCTCCTTTGTCACTTCCATTATAGCTTTGAAAAAATAACTGTTAAAATTGAACTGCACTCTTCAAAACTTGCACTAAGAATAAGGACAAGGTAAAATTACTACCTGCTTTTATAGCAAGTTGATACAGGCAGTTTATCCTGTCTCACTCCGAATGAGTCCATGCAATTGAAAAAAAACTGCATTATCTATGGAATGATCCAATATATATGTATATATAAAACTATACATAAAAATAAACATTAAGGTGTGTGAATATGAATCTATATATATATATATATATATATATATATATATATATATACACATACACAAATACATATATATATATATATATATATATATTCTTCCATTTATATAATTTATATATATATATATATATATAAATGGAAGAAAGTGGCACTCAACATATTTGATAGAAGTTACATGTAGTGTTTAGTAACAGTTTGACCTCCAAATGCCTGATGAATTAGGTTTGTTCTATGAGCCTATGAAACTGAGTTGCATGGAGCTGTGTTGAACTTACTAAAAGCACACACACACACACACACACACAAACGTAAAGTTTATAGTAACTGCTCTGTTATATAAACACAACTTTTCCAATTCACTGAACAATCTCATAACAAACATGGCAACATGGCCATTAAAGAGATGGCAAAAAGAAAGACAGTACAAAATAAAATCTAAAAGGAGCAGGCAAGTACTTACATGTGTATTCAGCCAATCAGCAGGCTACAAACAGGAGACAACCATTATAAACTAAGAGAAAAGCTTAGGATTTTTTTTTTTTTTGAAGGGCTTATTTTTTTATTTTTTTAAAAATATTTAATAGCCATCACAAATAACTTTTATGCTGGAGTGCTCTTCCATAGAGTTATATCCTCACAAAGGACTCCCCCCCCCCACATATGAGGTTGTCGGAGCAGTTAGAAATAGTAACCAAATCTCTCTCAAATAATAACACTACCATTTTGTGACAAAAGAATGGAGCAGACATATTGTATAACATCATCCTACATACACTGTCAGAGAAAAAGTTGGAATGGTCATGATTGGAATATCTTCTTTAATAGCTGGTCTGCTTGATCAGAGCTAATCTAGGCTAAATGATTTACATAAGGCAACAAAACTGTCTCTTTGTGGTTCCTTGGATGGCTGATATTAACAGCCGAAATCTATAAAACCATATTTTCTATAAAAGGTTAAAAAAAAAAAAATAGAAAAAAGACAACCTATTTCTGTGCAAGAAAATTAGATTAAAAGAAAAAAAACTTTTGATCCCAGACTCACTAGATCAGAGGATAACTTGAAGCTTAACAAAAAGTAACAACAAATGGATATAGTTACATTTATTCTATGTATATTACATACAAGCTATGCTACATATTATGCAGCAGTCATACATTATATATATACCATTATTTGGATATTACACTATATATTACATAGCTGGCCAAGTTACATACATTATATATATAATCATCATTTAACGTCTAATTGTCCATGGTTTGGACAGTTTGACCAGGGCTGGTAAGCTGTGGGGCTGCACCAGACTCTGGTCTAATTTAGCATGATTTCTATGACTGGACGCCCTTCCTAACACCAAACACTCCAAGAGAGTAATGGGTGCTTTTATGTTCCACAAGCATGGGTGCTAGTTGCGTGACACCAGTATCTGCCACAACTACGATTTCACTTGGCTTGATGGGCCTTCTTTTCAAACACACTATATTGCCAAAGGTCTTGGTCATATGCACTGCCTCCATGAGGCCCAGTGCTCGAAAGGTGCTTTTACATGCTACTGGAACAGATACCAGTTATGTGACACTGGCATATATATATATATATTTATTACATTCAAGTTGTATACTAGATATAGTAGGAAGCTTTTCCTCAAATCATATCCTTCTAACTTTAAAAAACCCAGTAAAGATGAACACATTGGATAAGGTAGTCCCATATGCACTATGTAAGGGTAAAATGATGCAGACATGCTGGAAGAGTATCACTTGTAAGCCTATGAGGTTGTGGCTAAAGTAGAGTTAAGTAACTAATTTGGAAACTATGTAAATATATTAATTACATGCCAAATGAAATGACAAGTAAAAAAGATAAACAACGAAAGTAAGTGTTATCGTACATGGCAGAATCAGTGGAGTATCTGACAAAAAGCCTTGAGGTATTCATTACATCCCCAGTTCAAATGTAGCTGGATTTTGACTATTTTTCATTTCTCCAAGGTTGCTAAAATAAATACCAGTCAAGCACTAGTGTCAACATAATTGTGCCTCTATAAGCAATCATAGTATTGCTAAGGTGATGGGTTAGGAGAAATGACTGTCTTGTGCTATTTGGTAGCATTTCTTCATGCTCTGAGTTTAAATCCTATGGGAGCTGATTGTCTTTCATCATCCCAGGATCATGAATAAACCAGTAATACACTGGGGATAATTCAAATGACTACAAACCACCTCCACTTACAAAGTTTGTGACTAAGAGAGCATAGTACTGTCATATTACTGAAAACTAGGTCTTTGAATGCACTTAGGCTACACTTATGGCATTAATGACATCTGTTGATTCCTCTCCAGGTGTTTCCCTTAATTGCAGTTAAAATTTTGTAGGTAGATAAATGAGAATTCTTTTCTTTATGGTAGAATATGGAAAATACAAAACAAACAAGAGATGTCAACCGACATCTAAGAAAAAAATGTTTTGTCACATCTAATAAGGATAATTAGATACAGGTCTTTGGATATCCTCAAAAAAAGGACATTGAAAGAGAAAAGTACCAACTGTCTCAAATGACCAGCATAGCACAATACTTACTATTAGTCCTGTCATATCACTAAACACTGATTCCTTTCAAGAGGACACTGCAAGTGACAAATGTTAACTGTCACATGAATTACTTGCGCAGCTGTGTTTCACTGGCTGGAGAAGTAAATTGTGAAATTCAGTCACTGACTAACTTCTATATCATTAAGGTGTCATTTAGTACATGGATCTTAATGTTGATTTGCCTCTCCTGCTCCCATTGCAATATATTTCTAGCTGCTAGCATGGCTAACACTAGATGAGTGAATATGTTATATTAATACTGTTTCAGGGAAGCTCTAACATTATCTTTGGCCTTCACCCTTGTAAGTTAGCCTACCCACTTTTGCACCAGAACCAAGAAAGAGCCAATGCTGTTATGAATAACAACTAAAAGCTAGAGTCTATGCTATGATAATTAGTAGTAGTTATGAACAACTGTGATTATAACATGATAATTAGTAGACATGTACATGAATAATTTCTATCTAATCATGAAATGAGATTTGAACCAAACAAATAGAGAAGTTGCCATGGTAACTGAACCATGCACAGATAGCAACTGTAGTAAAAGTAAAATAGATAGAATGAGGTTAAATATTTGAAAATGATATTTCATTTGAAAACAAATCTAAGATAATTTATATTTTTGTTAACTTACTATTACAAGTTTGGACACTTGAAAATGTGCATGAGCCCATGGGACAAGAAATGGAAATAAAGAGAAATTAAACATCTAACAAGTGGTCTGTAGTGATATCAACTATAGGAGTCCCAAACATGTCTAAAATATGAAATGCTACCTGTGAAGTCATGTACATAAACATGGCTAGCCCAGAATAAGTGGCTGAATAGGTAGTTAAAAGTGGTCAGGTCAGCAGTCTAGTCAAGCTACCGCAAGCTACCGCAAGCTACCGCAAGCTACATATATTTGAACATAGTACAGATCACTCATGTAGGCTGATGTATGAAACATGTAACAAAGGGGTGGATCAAATTTACCTGCGCTGCAGCCAAATTTTCGGCATCCTCTTTCTTGCTAGTTGTTGGGAAAAAGACAATGTTGTCTATGGTTTGGATCAACTCCAACTGTACAACACACTTTATCAACAGGCCTGTAAACAACTTCTGCTCCGACGTCACTTCTAACCAGGGGTCAAACATGGTGAAAATAGAGAGGAAGAAACAACAAATGTTAAAAATAAAGCAATTTAAAAACACACCAAAGTATAAATTACATTCATAACACTCTAAAAGAATAAAGTCATGAAAATATCCTTGCATTCTCTCCTGTGAGTTGAGTGCTGCTATGGAGAGTGATAACCTAAAATACTGAAGCACTTGCTTAACCCTTTTGATACCAACCTACCCAAGACTGCTCCTAGTTTTATAATATAGACCTCCCTGCTTTTAAGTGGTTTAAATTAAAACTTCCCAACAAAATTTCATGATAATTTATGTTCCAAACACCAGATTAATAGTATGGTCATTTTACTAAATTCATTGTTATTTTCAAAATTAATTAAAACAAAGACAGTGTATCTCAATAAAAATATGGCAAAAAAACCAAAAAAAAGCCTATCCCTGTTTTTGACAAGGCCCAAGGAATCTGCTTTCCCTGAGACAGCAGGTGGAATTCAAACTCAGAGTCACACAAAACCAAAGTAGATAATGCAAGGTATACCATCCAATGTTCTGTTAATTTACCACCTTAGACTGGTACCTTATTACCGAACATGAAAGGATGAAAGGCAAAGTGGACCCTAATAAGATCTGAACTCTGATTCTGCCAGCTTTCCACTTACAAAAATTATTCATGATGTTGTTTTATTTTGTGTATTATACTGACAGACAAGTTTCTTGTTGGCTAGTGGTTTGCAAAATTTATGGTGATGAGCAAGGAGGGTGCTTCAAACTCAGTGGGAAATTTTGAATTCACAGGGTGGTCTCAAGAGATCTAAATCTCACAGAGGATACCTTAATACCATGAGAGCAGTGAGAGAGAAAGAGAGAGAGAGATGTCAAACTAATGCCATGAACATGATTTTAAATTCAAGAGTAGGATCATATACTTGAGGTAAGAGCTGTTCTTAAACCAATCCTTTATACTTAAAAGATGGAGCCCCTTAAATTTACAAATGGAGAGTGTTCTAGTGGGAAGTGAAATTTTGAAAGATTAATCTGAAATTATGTACCTTTGTCTAGACATGACATGATGGCTGTAAATGAGAATCATCATTTTACAAGCAGTCTTTTGTGAAAAACATGTCTAACCAGACATCTTTCCACAGAAGACTTAAAACGAACAACCTCATTCGCATGATGATGATGATGCTCATTTACAACCATCACATGATATCCAGACAAGGGTACACACAAACAAACCCACAGACACACATATGATGGGCTTCTTTTCATGATGGCATAGATTAGATATCATATTGAGATTGATTTTTATTTATTTATAGCCTCATCCTCTTTCTGTTGTCAATCCTTATTTCTTTTTCAAGGTATTTTGTCATTCCACCAGCCATCAGCACATCCGCTTACTGGAAAAAGCAAACAATGTCACTATTTTCACAAACACAGAACTAATGATGACACAGTGGCATTTACACACACACACATACATACATACATACATACATACATACATATACACACACACAAGCTCCATTGCAGCTTCCATCTACCAATTTCCCTTGCAAAATATTGGTTGGTACAAGGCTATAGTATAAGACATTGGCCCAAAATGCCAGTGTGACGGAATCCAAAATCATGTGGTTGCAAAGCAAACTTCGTAACCACACGAACTAAGCAAACCCAATAACCATAGGCAAGTAACAGCTGCTGACATTCTGACTAAGTCCACCTTGACTGCAACTGCTGTAACCACATCCACTAGTCTGTAAGAAGCATACAGAAAAAGAGGGACACTAACATGAATACATGTCCACACTGACTGTTAGAGAGTACAATACTGTTCTCTGCTACACGGGACCATAACATAACTGAAACAACAGGCATGTCAATCATACTTTGTCATTTGACCAACTTCTATGACATATTCTTTTCTTATTTCAGTCATTTGATTGTGGCCATGCTGGAGTACAGCCTTAAAGGGTTTTAGTTGAAGAAATCAGCTCCAGGACTCATTCTTTGTAATACAGTTCTATATTTAAGAGATGAGGAATTATGTACATTATTTACATAAACACATCAGCATCGGTTGTCAAGCAATGGCAGGGAGACAAACACAGACACACACAAATTATATATATATATATATATATATATATATATATATATATAGTGAGGTCAAAAAAGAAAAACGACATAAAAACAACAAAAAAAACAACGCGAGGACGTGGTACAGATATATATATATATGATGAGCTTCTTTCAGTTTCCATCTACCAAATCCACTCACAAGGCTTTGGTTGGCCTGAGGCTATAGCAGAAGACACTTGCTCAAGGCACCATGCAGGGGGTCTGAACCCAGAAGCAAGTGGTTGTGAAACAACATAAAACAGGTCTGATGGATCAAAACTGAACCAGGGTTACACAACAATGTGGTATACTACTAATACAATACTACAGAGATGAATGGTTTATTAGGCTATGCTTACAACAAAGAATAGTCAAAACTTTCTGAAGTACTCAATATGTGAGTGGTAGAAAGAATGGTGCCTTACTTGATCGGGGTATCTTGTGCTCCCGATTAGAATCCAAAGAAATGGTGCTGTTCACACTATGTTCACTGTCTGCCCGTTTTAATTTATGTCCTCCTTCTTCCAGTGATTGAATTGATGAACAGGAACGGTTATCCTAAAAATCAGAAACCCAGACCCCACTATTAATTTACACAATGTTCTGAATTAAGCATCAAGGAGATACAGGAGGGAGTTAAATTTTTGTGTGTGCATGTGTGTGTGTGTGCGTGTTGTGTATCTGCATATGATACTTGTACTACTTATCTTTTATTTATTTATTAACCATTTGTGAAGGTGCATGGCTCAGTGACTAGAATGTTGGGCTCACAATCATGAGGTAGTGAGTTTGATTCCCAGACTGGGCTGTTTGCTGTGTTCTTGAGCAAGACACTTTATTTCAAGTTGCTCCAGTTTGCCTCAGCTGTACAAATAAGTTGCAATGTCACTGGTGCCAAGCTGTATCAGCCTTTGCCATTTCCTTGGATAACATTGATGGCATAGAGAGGGGATGCTGGTATGCATGGGCAACAGCTGATCTTCCATAAACAACCTTGCCCAGACTCGTACCTCAGAGAGGAACTTTCTAGGTGCAATCCCATGATCATTCATGACTGAAGGGAGTCTTTTTTTACTTTATTAACCATTAGGATCCTTCATTAACAGTAGAAGCTGGTATCTGACAAACACAAAAAAGCTCCACTGATGGAATATGGATAACAACAGTGACGTGTGTTACATGTTGAACTTCAGAAAAGTCTTACATATTTTTACTTTTCTACTAACAGATTGTGCATTAGCCCATCTCGTTTTCTGCTTGAAAATCTGAGCTTTTCCAGATTGTTATTTAAACATTTGCCCACATTACCAAATGCACCAATAGTTATTGATATAAATGTGAATTTATAATCAGGGTAGTGAAGCTGCAGGTTTGAAAGTAGTTATCCACTGATATTCTCTTTTACAATGGTTTTGGAAGAGATGTTTATATCTGCAGGGTAGCTGGCATCTATGATTGTACATACGTATGCATGAATGCTTGTATGTATGTATGTGTGTGTATATATATATATGTATATATATATATATATATATATATATATATATATATATGTATGTATGTATGTATGTATGTATATGAAAGAAAGAAGAAAGAGAGGGGGGTTGGTAACAAAGTTGAAAGGGAAGAGAAAGGTAAAAAAAAAAAAAAATTGAGAGATCTGAAAGAAAGAAGATGTGATGAGTGAGAGAGAGATGTACTTACAACACTATCACTCACATCATGATCACCTCCTAGAGGTTGCAGTTCGGGGTTTTCATTGCTGTCAGGTTTCCATGACAATAAACTGACAAAGAAAGAGAAATTCATGAAAACACATAAAACAAAACTTGAGACTAGAAGGTCAACAATTGTGTAACCAGGCCTGGTGGGGGTGGGCCAGGGAAGGAGATTTTGAATTCTGGCACTGCTTTCCACACAGAAGTGTTTCAGTGTTTCCATCATAACGACTATCTACTTACTGGAGTTACAGTGATTTTAGGAAAATTTGGCTGATATTTCAGCATGTTGAGCTATTAGGTACTCAGCTCTCATCGGTTCATTTCAGTGACGAAGCTGATGTTTAACTCCCATAAAAGAATTCTAGCCATGACCATTCCATCTTTTCTCAAGTATTGTGTATGGGCAATCTTTTCCAAGAAAGGACCACATGAGACATGACTCATCGCCAGGCAGGCTGCGCTACTAAAAAATTCCAAGGTAATTTTTCCTTAGGCATGCCATTCAGAAAGTCAGTTTATGCCATGACTGGTGTATATCCTGGGCAATAGACTGTAATATGGGAGTAATTTGCCTGCTATTTCTAGCAGGTTGAATAACTGTGTTGAAATCCCTCGATTTGTTTCTGAGATGCAATCCAAGTTAGTGACAAAAGATAACCAAGTTAAACTGGTTGTCATACTGATCATTCAGCCACTGTTGGGGAAACATCAACCATAACAGAACTATATTCTAGGTTGTCTCAATTTGGCATACATAATATACGTCCTCATTAAAACAAATCTCTATGCAAAATTGACAAGAATGTCTCAAACTCTATGTAGGGTATTGATGCAATATATACTTAAACAAGACAAGAATGCAGTAGGAGTTGGCCAGAATGCAAAAGCAGTCAAAAGTACAAGAAGGATTGACAAGAGTGAAAAAGGAGTTTATAAGAGTGCAAGAGGGGTCACCAAGAGTGCAAGAAAGGTCAACAAGAGTGCAAGAGGGATCAACAAGAGTGCAAGAGGGATCAACAAGAGTGCAAGAAAGGTCAACAAGAATGCAAGAAAAGTCAACAAGAATGCATGAGGGGGTCAACAAGAGTGCATGATAAATTGAAATAACTAATATAGAGACAGGTGAACATGAAATAATTAAAGAAGATGTTTTAAAAGAACAAAAAACAAAAATTTTTTGCAGATACCTATGAGGAATGGTACATCGGAATATTTCCAGCATACAAGTACAGGTTTTACTCCAGACTTCAGGGGAGAATTTCTTACCATTGGAAATAACTAAATTTTCTAAACAATTGGTTCCAGAGCGAGCTAACTGCTCATTGTCTGTCAAATGTAATAAAACAAAAACGATTACTTTCTAATTATGAATGTGTGCATTTGTGTGTGTGTGTGTGTGTGTGGTCCACAAGCACATATCTTTGTGTATTATGATGAAGACACACTCACATACATACTCACACATGCATTATATATATATACACACACACATGCATTATATATATATATACACACACACATACATTATATATACACATACACACTATATAGAAACACATACATACATACACACATATATATACATACATACATACACACATATATATACATACATACACAGGACACTGCAATATGAAGTTATAACACGAAATAACACTGTGTATGTGTATGTATGTGGGTATATATATGTGTGTATACTGTCTATACTGCTTATAAATTGTGTTTTTTTATTTTTATTTTATTTTCATTTTTATTTTTTTTATATATATATACTTCACTTTATACTTTTACATTTATTTTATACTCTTTTACTTCCGGTTTCGTTATGTTTTAATTTTTTAATTGTTAATTTCTTTGTATTTCTTATTTTTTATCGGTTATATTTTGACTCGTTTATCATTATCTTTTATATTTTATTATTTTTTTTTTCATTTTTTACGTTTTATCTCTTATTTTTATTAGTTTTATCATTTTTTACTATTTTTTAGTTCTTATTTTATTGTTTATTTCTTAGTTATTACATTATTAATGTGGGTGCTAATATTTCCTTTCACTAGTATACTATATTACTCTGTATTTTGAATTTTATTTTTTGAACTTTAACGTCCAACCCTACCCCCCTTATAACTTTTTTCACTTTTCATGTTGACATGTTTATTGATTAATTCTTTAAGGTCTTCTATATTATAATTACCCTTTCCACTTCCTTCACCCTTCTTCATCTAGATAAGTGTATGTAGATAGGTTAGTACACTTAAGTTGTAATTCGCTTAGGTTGACCACTGACCACTCACCACAAGAATATCCTGTTTCATGTTTCAAGTCTATTCTGGCATGTCACTTCTTACTTACGACCCACCACTGATATAGACAGACACAGCTCATATATATCTATCCCTTACGACCTTTAAGATCTCTGTATCTATATCTATTTATCGCTTTATCTTCTTCTTCTACATTTAGATATTTCCTCACCAACCCATCTAAATAGCTTAGATGTAGCTTACTTCACTATCCAGACTTTCTCTTATTATTTCTTAGATTACCCGCCCCACCGATTTGACTCCCTTTATTTTTTATTTTATTCTAAGTTTTATTTTTATTTTAAGTTTATTTTTATTTTTTACATGAATATCTGTGTATTTCTTTTTCTTTTTCTTTTCTTTTCTGCTCAGGATTTTATATTCCCATTTTATTTTATATTGTTGTTCCGTTTTGTTATTTTATTGTATTGTTCTTAACCACCAACTTAACACTACACACTGAATTGTGGCAAGGTATGGACGGTTTTCGGAGGACCGAAGAAATTATGTGTAAATTGAGAATTATACCAGGTATAGTACTATACAAAATACCGAAAGGATCTTCACCTCTTATATCACACCTTTCTTCCTCCTTTAACGCCGATGTGATGTAATTTCCTGGGAGAGAAATACTTTTGCAGCTGAAGATAGCTTTATATTGTAAATTATACACTGATATAAAGCTTGAAACACGTGTACCGCAGAATCCTTTGTATTTTTGCTGTTATTTTTTGGATTTACAATTTATATATGTATATATATATATAGTGGATCCTGTAGTAACAAACATTTGAACATTTGTGGTAGAAAAACTGATGGCAATGGACACTATTTCCATTAACTTGGCAGTATTTAAAAAAATAATGTCTGACAATTAAGGTAACACACGGTTGCTTGGACACAACCCAGGGACTCAGACCACTAAAGTAAACAAGAAAAGCACACAAAAAACAAGGCTCTGAACCGACCACATGTATTCATATGAATTTGCAGCATTAATCTGGTTTCTCATTTCATTTGAAGAAGAGTCAGCAGAATTTTTTGAAGAAGAAATTGTGTCAAATACTAGAGACTAATTAATCTGGATGCAAATATCATATAAATTGGCAAAAACATAGAGGAATTAGTTTTTACTCTCCATCAATGAACACTGTCTCAAGAGAGTTGAGTCTGCATTAAAGATGAGTGCAGGTGAAGGGTGAATGTGAATGATGAAATGTGGGGGTAGTTGAAGTGTGAGTACAGATGAAGGGCAAGAGCAGATGACAGACGAGTGTGAGTGGATGGCAAGTGTGAGTGGACGGTGAGTGTGAGTGGAGAATGAATGGGAACAGAGGATGAGTGCAAGTGAAAGATGGATTAAAATGAAGAATGAGTGAGGATGAAGGAAGTGTGTAAATGATGGAAGAGATGAGCAGGGATGAAAGATGAGTGCAGATAAAAGATGGGTGTGGATAAGAAAGAATAAAGAGACAAGAAAGAAATGCATGCACTGAGTGATTACTCATATTCAAACTCACCTTGTTGTACACACCAGTGGAGTTGTTTGTACAGTTCATCAAGGAGTATATAGTGTAAAATGGAGTAATGTTGTGTAAAGACATCAACAATAGCGTACAGTGCGTGGTTACATGTGGTAGTCATCCACTCAGCTTTCTGAAATACACAGTCAAAATAATAATTATGGATTAAATAATGACATGAGGTCAGTAATTTTTAGGGGAGGATTTAAGACAATTATGTCAACCCCAGTGCTCAACTAGTACTTATTTTATTGCCCCTGCCTAGTCAAGAGGATGAGAGGCAAAGTTGACCACAGTGAGTGAAATTTGAACTCAAAATGTAAGGAATCAGAAGAAATGTTGCTAAAACACAATGATTCTGAAAGCTTTCAGCCTTAATAATAATAATAATAATAATAATAATAATCCTTTCTACTATAGGCACAAGGCCTGAAATTTTGGAGAGGGGACTAGTCAATTACATCGACCCTAGTGTTTCACTGGTACTTAATTTATTGACCCTGAAAGGAGGAAAAGCAAAGTTGACCTTGGTAGAAAGTGAACTCAGGACACAAAGACAGACAAAATGTCACTAAATATTCTATCTGGCATGCTAACGATTCTGCCAACTTGCTGCCATAATAATAATAATAATAATAATAATCATACAGGCACATAGCCTGAAATTTTGGGGGACAGGGTTAGTTAATTACTTCAACTCCAGTGCTCAACTGCTACTTATTGACCTCTGAAACAATGAAACAAAGATGTAAAGAGCCAGAAGAATACCACAAAACATTTTCTCTGACATGTTAGTTCACCATCTTAATATTCATAAAATAATAATAATCTTTTCTATTATAGGCACAAGGCCTGAAATTTTGGGGGAAGTGGGATAACCGATTTCACTGAGCCCTGTACTTAACCGGTACTTATTTCATTAACCCCAAAAGGATCAAAGGCTAAGCTGACCTTGGCAAAATTTGAACTCAGAATGTAAAAACACATGAAATGCTGAGCATTTTGTTCAGTGTGCTAATGATTATATTGGCTTGCCTTATTAATAATAACAATAGTTTCTAACCCAAGGCCATAAATTTGGAGGGAGAGGTAAGTCAATTTAAATTACCACCCCACTAATACTTGATTAGTACCTTATTTTATTGACTCCCCCCTCAAAAAAAAAAAAAATAGAAGATAAAGTTAATTTTGGCAAGATTTGAACTCAAAATGTAATGAACCATAACTAAATGCTGTAAATTATTTTGTCTGACACTTTAACAATTCTGTCAATCCATTAACATAAGAAAATTAGTAACTGTTTCTAATTTAGATACAAAGCCAGCAATTTTAAGAGAGAGTAAATTGATACAACTGACCCTAGTATTTGACAAGTGCTGTATTTTATCAACATCAAAAGGATGAAAGGCAAGGTTGTGTGAGTGTGTGTGTGTGATTGTATGCAAGTATCGGTAACATATATTTAATATATGTTCATAATTTTGGTCAGAACATAAACATATTTATACATATAAACACACATATTACACACACACATAAATTTCAGGCAAAAAATAAAAACTTACCTCATTCTGTTGCTCAGGAAGTTTCATGTTATCAAATATCCGGAAAACAACACGAAATAAATCTCTCCACCAGTTCTGTTGGAATGTATCACCATAAGTTTTCATAATTTCAAACATCACAGTTAAGCCTCTGCAGATGAGAAAAAGAACCATAGTTAAACTAACTTTATCATTCCACTAATCAGACAAATCCATAAAATTGGTATTTAACTCTTTCAAAATCTTAACTAAGTGCAATAAATATCACCAAAATCTTCTAAACAGTTTGCAAGTTATTCAGATATGACCTAACTGCATATCTTTACAAATTACCTGAGCATTTGCTCGAACAAGACATGTAGGAATCTATACCATACAACACAGAATTAAATTTTCTGCTAAGAAACATCTTTACACATACTTAAGGGAAAGAGAACTATTGATATGAGAGAGAGGGAGAGAGAGAGCATAAAAGGGAGAGCAATTAAAAAGCTCCTAGCACACACTTTACAGTGTGTGCTAGGAGCTTTTTATATATGTAGTGAAGTATATATATATATATATATATATATATATATATATGTTGTTGTTGGCACTCCGTCGCTTATGACGTCGAGGGTTCCAGTTGATCCGATCAACGAAACAGCCGGCTCGTGAAATTAACGTGCAAGTAGCTGAGCACTCCACAGACACGTGTAGCCTTAACGTAGTTCTTGGGGATATTCAGCGTGACACAGTGTGACAAGGTTGACCCTTTGAATTACAGGCACAACAGAAACAGGAAGTAAGAGTGAGAGAAAGTTGTGGTGAAAGAGTACAGCAGGGTTCGCCACCATCCCCTGCCGGAGCCTCATGGAGCTTTAGGTGTTTTCGTTCAATAAATACTCACAACGCCAAGTCTGGAAATTGAAACCGCAATCCTATGACCGTGAGTCCGCTGCCCTAACCACTGGGCCATTGCGCCTCCACACACACACACACACACACACACACACACACACACACACATACATATATATATATACATATCATCATCATCGTTTAACGTCCGCTTTCCATGCTAGCATGGGTTGGACGACTTGACTGAAGACTGGTGAAACCGGATGGCAACACCAGGCTCCAATCTAAATTTGGCAGAGTTTCTACAGCTGGATGCCCTTCCTAACGCCAACCACTCAGAGAGTGTAGTAGGTGCTTTTACGTGTCACCTGCACGAAGGCCAGTCAGGCGATACTGGCAACGGCCACGCTCGAAATGGTGTCTTTTATGTGCCACCCGCACAAGCCAGTCCAGGGGCACTGGCAACGATATCGCTCGAAAATCCTATGGAGGCCAGTCAGGCGGTACTGGCAACGGCCACGCTCAAAATGGTGCATCTTATGTGCCACCCACACAAGAGCCACTCCAGGGGCACTGGCAACGATCTTACTTGGCTTGCCGGGTCTTCTCACGCACAGCACATTTCCAAAGGTCTCGGTCAGTAGTCATTGCCTCGGTGAGGCCCAATGTACGAAGGTCTTGCCTCACCACCTCAGCCCAGGTCTTCCTGGGCCTACCTCTTCCATGGGTTCCCTCAACTGTTAGGGTGTGGCACTTTTTCACGCAGCTATCCTCATCCATTCTCACCACATGTCCATACCAGCGCAATCGTCTCTCTTGCACACCACAACTGATGCTTCTAATGTTCAGCTTTTCTCTCAAGATACTTACCCTCTGACGGGTATTCACATTGACAATATATGTGTAAATGGCTGGATGCCCTTTCTAATGTCAACCACTGTAAAGTGGTTGACATTAGAAAGGGCATCCAGCCATAGAAACCATGCCAAACCAAACTGGAGTCTGGTGTAGCTTCCAAGCTTGCCAGCTCTGGTCACACTGTCTAACCCATGCCACCATGGACAACAGATGTTAAATGATGATGATGCTAATTGAGAGAGAGCTTAGAAGAGTTCATGATAAGATCACTTCTACTATTTTATAAATGTTAAATGGGGAAACAATGGCCTAATAAGTAGAAAGATTAGAGAACATTAAAACTTTACAAATAGTGTGGGGAGGGCATGTACTCCTATACTTTAGGATAATTATTTATAAAGAGAAAGACAAAAACTTGCTAAGACAGAGGTAAACCTAGAGATATTCCATCTGAGGGTAGGCTAATAGCCAAGGTGAGAGTGAAGCATCGACTATCAAAATTAACTGACACAGTTTTCATTGATGAAAATGTGAAAAAATTAATGAATAAAAGAGGTGTACAGTGAGAAATGACTGTTGTATCTGCAAAAGGACAAACCTCCTTACAGAGACATCTACACTGGGAAGTGATGAGTAGGAAGACCCAGCATTGACTGAATAAATATTCTTGGTATGGTTTATGGCTGCTGTTTGAAAACAGCTGAGATTTGATGGATATGTATTTATATGAAGATCTCTTTTATTCTTTGAAAGGCCATCTTGTATATGATTCATATTCAACTTTAAGAAAAATCATTTGGGTTGTGTATCAGATCTATCTTCAACCCTGGAAGATCATCTCACGAGTTCAAAACTTACAACAGCTAATGTGCTGTTGAACTCCTGAACAAGATAACTTTGTGGACATACAAAAAACTGAGTACCTTATGTCATGGTTATGTGGTTTACGGTAAGGTGTGTATCCATTTGTAAAAATAACTACACAAAAAAAAAAAAAAAAGAAAGAAATTTCCTACTCGTTGAAGCATTGGGAAAAAGCATAGAGATGGCTGAGTGAAGAGGATGCCATCTAAAAGGCTGACATTTTTGTGGCCTGAGTTCTTAACACAAGTACTGTGTCATTGTTGGTTCAAGAAAAGCCTTAATCAGGCAGGCCTATGATTAATAGTGTTCCAGTAAACTCCATCCTGATTTTTATTCAGACATTGGATAATTGGTTTTAGGTATAGCATGCACATGTTTTTTTTTATAGTTTTTTTACTAAGATAGTAGGGTTTAATTTGACGGAGATTTAGGTGGGATTTGTAGCAGATCAAAGTGATCACATAATGAATCATGTTGTTGGTTTATACAAAATCTGTTTCATCTAAGAGGTGGGAATATTTCAGATGAATCAGCTCACCTTGTACGAACATCCAGCTTACATCTGTTTATAACACAGGATAACTCAAATAGAACCGGAAACCAGCCTTTTACCCAGACTCTCCCTTCTTCTGGAACATTCATTTCTTCAGTACCATGTTCACGGAAACTCTACAACAGAAATAACAAAATGTTTTTATTCCTTTGTCTGATTTATGTGACAAATTATTTCACTTAAGATTGTAAATTGAAGTTAATATTATCACAATGGAATGAAGACATTTACAACACACCAACTGTGATGGATGGCCACATATTTTAAAGGAGGTAGGTACAATTGATTATATCAAGCCCAATACATTAATAGATATTCATTTTATCAACTCTGATGAAATGAAAGGCAAAATTGATCCCAACAGGATTAGAAATTGGAGAACCTACAGACATAATACAAACACCACAAGGCATTTCATCCAAGGTTTGGTTAATGATTCTTGTCACAATTTTTTTTGTTCAAAAGTTATTTTATTAAGAATCAAAATCTTTCATGGTGTGTGCAGAATTGGATAATCACTAACTTTCCATTCCCTTCAATCTCAATAAAATATGAGTGTTAAGGCAGTAAATATAAAAAGATAAAACTATGATAGTTAATTTAACATACCCTATGATATTAGAAATATACTGTTATCCTAATTGTTTTAACATCCACTTTCCCATGCTTGCATGAACTTTGAGACAAATGATCTATAACCAGATGCCTTTACTGTTGCTAACCCTTACCTGTTTCCAAGGTAATGTTTCCCCTTGGCCAGATAGGTTTTTACAGAATATTGTAAATGGATGAAATTCATTTACAACAATCATATTATGTCAAGACAAAGAGACACTAACATACATAGATACATTCATACACAAACAGGCTTCCACACAGTTTCCATCTTCCAAATCCGTTCACAAGATTTTGGTCAGCCTGGGGTAAAGGTGTCACCCTGTAGGACTGAAGCTGAAACCATGTGACTGGGAAGCAAATTTCTCAACCACACAGCCACATCTGTGCTTCACATCATATTTATAAACATTACAACGGTACAGAAATAATAAGTCAGTGACTATACTACTCCTCTATATTATAACCATATCTAGATATTTGGTAGTGTGGGTTGGAGACAGCACTAATGCATCACAATAAGCTTCTGTCGACTACATAAACTGATATATTTACTCATTTTATTATTATTTTAAAATAGTTTCAAGGTATTTCAGCATACATTTAAAACAAGCCATTGGTAGCTCTCTCTCCACTTCTGATCATTGAAACTTCTCCCTACTGACATTCCATTCCCTTGTTAGAGGTCAGACTTGTGTCAACCTGACTTCTTACAGAAGAGTAATGATCAATGAATAGTGCAAAAGAATATCATGACCATTAATTGCAGTGAAGAAGAGTTTGGAGATATTAGTGGTCATGATGATGATGATCATCATCATCATCGTTTAACGTCCGCTTTCCATGCTAGCATGGGTTGGACGATTTGACTGAGGACTGGTGAAACCGGATGGCAACACCAGGCTCCAATCTGATTTGGCAAAGTTTCTACAGCTGGATGCCCTTCCTAACGCCAACCACTCAGAGAGTGTAGTGGGTGCTTTTACGTGTCACCAGCACGAAGGCCAGTCAGGTGGAACTGGCAACGGCCACGATAATGAAAATAATTACAATGGTGATGATGAGAATAATAGTGACAATGAACATGACATGGTAATGATAATGAGGATATAAGCCATTGAAACAAATAGAGATTGGCAAAAAGCAAAACAAAAATCCCCCAAATTCCAAGCAAAACACAAGAACTCACAATGGGTTTCTCTGCCACATACTTGGCACAGGTGCGAATTAAGCGTATAGCTTCCATGCTAGTGTCAGGAAATGCAGCATTGCAGGCAAATTCCGACAAACACTTCACTGCATCTTGAAACGAGTCGATGATGGCAGAAAAATGCTTTTCAAATATACTGGCTGAAAGTAGAAATTAGCAAAAAATTACCTTAAGAAATAATAAACCATGTGAATAGGGTTATTATCACAAGCATAATGGCTTAATTCTTTGTTTCAGTTAATTTTGAAAATAAAGAATTTAATAAAATAACTTTGCTATTATTAAAAGTAAAGTAACATGAAATTTTATGGAAGGTTTTAATTTAAGTCACTTCAAACAAGTTTTATATCATAGAACCAGAAGTGCTCTCAGGCAGTTTGACATTAAAAGAGTTAAAGTAGAAATTAGGGAGGAATTAGTTGCAAAAATGATAACTATATAAATATGGCTACAACAAATATACTGGCTAAAAGTAGAATTGATAACTACAAGGGAAGGGTTGATGTTTACTGCATGGCTACTCACAAACACACACTTATGTCTGTCATCATCATCATCATCATCGTTTAACGTCCGCTTTCCATGCTAGCATGGGTTGGACGATTTGACTGAGGACTGGTGAAACCGGATGGCAACACCAGGCTCCAGTCTGATTTGGCAGAGTTTCTACAGCTGGATGCCCTTCCTAACGCCAACCACTCAGAGAGTGTAGCCACTGAGTATTTTTATTACATTAGCAACTAATAGTAATTAATTTACAGAAATAGTTCACAAACTGAAATGCATTAGCTGGCAATGAAGAGAGAAAATAAGTCTAATGCTTTGAGAATAGCCTTTCTTCTTCATACAAACTAATTTAATTTCAATGTTATGTATTTACTATTTGCTGACAGAAATCCTCACAAGTTTGTTAAGGTTCAACATGAATTTGTTATATAAGTCCTCTCTTTTAGTAATTTCCATAAAAATGTAACACAGAGGTCATTAATCCACACAAATATCTAAACAAGAAATGTACTTGTTGGCTGGAACAGCATAAGAAGACATTGGTGATAAACTAATACAGAAAATTCTTTTGTTTGCTTAAAATAATTTGCCTTTTTTTTTTAACCCTTCAGCACATTCAGATCACTTTCTCAAAAGCAATGCTTATTTATTCACATTGTTTTGAATTAATCATGCAATATCTTGTAGCTTTGAGATATTGATGATGTGATTTCTTACTTTTAAAATGACATTGTAGGGTAGGTGTGAGAGGCCAGATCTGGCTGGTTTGAACATAAAGTAGGTAGAATATTTGGGCCGGATGTGATCAGTTTAAATGTTAAAGGGTTAAGCATGTATGAGGAGGAGACTCTTGTAAAACACCATTTAGTAAAGGGGATGCTTAGCAATAAAAAACTGAAAACCATTGGGGTAGATTTCTTGTCAACCATTTAAGGTTCTGGGGATATGAAGCAATGGACTTAAACATGAGTAATACTTACAGATAATCTTGCCAGTAGTTTGGAATGCCAGTTCGACGATGCCTTCATCTTGGTCTGAGGCAGCTAAATGGAATACACTAAATATGTTCTTCCAACCAGATTTAATATTAGCAGCTTGTGAGTTGACCATCTGAGCTATACATCGGACGACCATGTCACGGATGGTTGGGGACCTATATGGTTTAATGAAAAGGCAAATACAAAATTAAAATAAAAGAACAAGGTACAGTGTGTTAGGTCATTTATGGCCAACAAGTATGATTTACACAAGTCCTTGTGTGTATATGCATATTTATGTGTGTGTATATGTGTGTATATGTATGTGTGTGTGTGTGTGTGTGTATGTATATATATATATATATATATATATATATATATATATGAATGTTCTCTATGTGGCTTGTGTGTTTTCTCGTCTACGTTTTGTTTGCAATGTCCTATACCCAGATATGCACCTATACATACAGGTGGATGTCGGTATGCACATACCTGTACGTATATATGCATATACTCATTTACTATTTGTTTATATATATATATATATATATATATATATATAAGGTTTTTTCTGGAGCTAGGTCGTCTGACATCTGCAGCAGATTCAAAATCACAAGCCATGAACTGGTAATCTCACAACTTGCCAAGTCAACCAGTCTGTATTGTCTTCAGGCTCAACAAAATGCTAACACAAGGCAAATGATATAACCAGGCAAAATTGTTTATAAGGTATAAAGATGATGAAAATATATGTAAGTTTTTTCTATATGGAATTTATGGCCATTGCCAGTACCGCCTGACTGGCCGTCGTGCCGGTGGCACGTAAAAGCACCCACTACACTCTCGGAGTGGTTGGCGTTAGGAAGGGCATCCAGCTGTAGAAACTATGCCAAATCAGATTGGAGCTTGGTGTAGCCATCTGGTTTCACGAGTCCTCAGTCAAATCGTCCAACCCATGCTAGCATGGAAAGCGGATGTTAAACGATGATGATGATGATGATGATGATGATATATATATATATATATATATATATATATGCTTGTATCATCATCATTTAATGTCTATCTTCCATGCTGATATGGGTATATATATCTATATACACATACCTATATAGGAAAAAGAAGTAGGTTCCAAAGAATTTGAAGGGGTTTCACAAACTGCTCTGAAAGTCTGTATATGTAGGATTGTGTGTGTATACACACATACAAATGCAAAGGCATACAATACTACATATACACACTTACAGTACAGCTTAGCAAGCATTTCTAAGTCTTATGGGACCTACATCTGTAAGTGCATGTGTATGTGCATGCATATGCATGTAAGTAAAGCAGAAGTTACATGTTTATATTTAAAAAACTGACAGACTCACAAGACACTTGACATGTCTTTACAAAAAAGAAGTGTGTTTGTGTGAGGTGTGACTTGGTGAAAGAGAGAGAGGCCATTGGATAATTACCTATTTTTCTTCATGATATGTTCAAATGGTCGCAAGAAATCCTTTTGGAATCGGAAATTTGCAAATTCTCCCTTTTCCAAAAACTTCATGGATAACTGACGGTGGGAATCGACAGCGAAGAAAGAGATGTCTTCATTAGGGTTACAGCCAACCTATAAATATGAAAGTGTGATAAATAATCAGATACTACGATACATACATACACACACATTTATTATTTTTAATCAGCAGGATCTCAAAAATAATAACTGTGTACACACACAGCCATTTGAGTATAATACTTAATGTAAATGCATCACAGAAAGCAAAGTATTCATCTTATGGACATGATGAGTTTAAAAAACAATATATATTGAAGTGAGGCAAAAATCGTCCAGCAGCATCAGTGAGAATATTAGACGCTGCATTTCTGCCTAGTTAAGCATTGCCAGTAGCATGTACTTACAGCCAACTGCATGCTAAGAGAAAATCTACCACTGAACAATCACTGATGCTGCAAATAGCTGCCTGGTTGAATAAATGTTTATTATATGCAACAGAAGCAGAAATCAGATTAAAATAGCTATTCGTATATCATACTCAATGTAAACCCATTGTTAAAAGCAAATTTCCTGCAGTATATATCTGAATGTGTCTGCAACATACCAAATTTAGACACCACAACTACCATCCAAAGTTTTCTCAATTTTCTCTTGTGACTTACTTTTCACAGTCAATTTATTTTCACCCAGTACTCATTCAGCTGTTACATCATCTAATATGAGCACATTCCTGACTACCTCACACAGTTCAGCAACTGCTACCTATAACATTCAATTGCTCTCTCAGATCACCTGTGCTCTACCTTGTACACAAGCTCACATAATACATCCCAGACCATAATCGACAGACATAAATGAAAATAAAATTATTAAGAAAAGCAAATTTAAATGTACAAAAATGTCAGGGAACTCACTTTGTTGAAATGATCCCCTAAGTACTGCCAAATACGGGACCACTGTAATCGAATACGTCCCATGTTATAGTATGAAATTTCAACTATTTTTTGTAAACTGAACATCCGCGGGTGACTCTGGTTGGCCAACTCATCTAACGACACCTGACACAATGCTTTCACAAACTCAACTGAAAATAAAGGACAATGGAGAATTAAACAGTTTTCTGTTTGGTTAATAGTCACCTAAATACAAGGAGAAAGACACTAAACCACTAATTGAAGCCATTAGCTTGACTCCTTATATTGTGATTTTGGCTAGTCTAACGAAGGACACTCTTTGACTGACCCTGACTACAACAAAAACTAACAAATAAACCAACAAGGTAACATCTATGTATTTACTTAACCCTTTAGCATTTAATCTGACTGCATCCGGCCAAAATATTCTACTTGCTTTGTGTTCAAACTAGCTAGATCCAGCATCTCTTATACCAACCTACCAATGTCCTAAAATTAAACTATTGCATCACTGAAATCTCAAAGCTATAAGTTAATACATGATTAATTCAAAACAATGTGAATAAATAAGCATTACATTTGACAGAGCAATCTGAACACTAAAGGGTTCATATACTTGGGTTCCTCTGAAACACCTGCATAAATCCCTTGGCAAAGTCTCATCATCATCATTTAAGCATCCATATTCCATGCTGCTATGGATTGGACGGTTTTATTGATTCAAGGACTGTACTGTGCTCCAGTGTCTGCTTTGGCATGGTTTCTATAGCTGGTTGGGAGGTGGGGTTAGGGAAGAAACTGTGGACCAGGAGGTCACATAAGTTGTGGGCTTGTTTGAAGGAGGGAAGGAGTAGATTGGGGAAGATGTGAAGTGGAGGGGGCGGACTGGAGTCACTTGAAGGCTCGGAGAATGGTGTGATAGAGGGGTAGGGTGGAGGGGTGGTAGGTGAGGGGAACAGATGGGCAATGGTGGGGTGGGTACGTGGAGAGAGAGCAGAGGCATGGTTCACAGAATGTGCTCTGGCAAGGGCCGTGTGGATAATGGTGTGGGGATATCCACGAAGGATGAAGTGGTGAGTCAAAGTCATGGTTGTCACTGCAGAGCCTGCACAAACAGAGAAATTAGGAGTAGGGGATGGAGAGTTTGGTGTGGGTAGGGTGAGAGGAGGAGTTGCGGCATGAGTGTGAGTCGGTGTGTTTGTAGTGGATGGAGGTAGTGAGGGCAGAGTTGTATATGTTGACTGAAGTGTCGAGAAAGGCGACAGAAGTGTTGGAAATAGTGCAGAAGAATTCAAGGGCAGGATGGAAGGATTGGACAAAAGAGAGGAAAGAGTCTAGTTGTTCATCGGAGAGCAAGGTTGCACTGATGCAATCGTTAATATGATGACCGTAAAGTTTGGGAGTGGGACCAGTGAATCTTGAAAATATTTGGGCCTTGACGTAGCTAATGAACAGGTTCACGTATTTGGGGTCCAGTCTCGTTCACATAGCCACTCCTGAAATTTGTTGGTAAAACTCCCTCGCAAACAAGAAGCAGTTCAAGGAGAGAACAAGTTCGGCCAGACGAAGAAGTGTGGATGTGTCAAATTGGGGGTTGGGTCGAAGGTCTAGAAAGTTTGAGGGCAAGAAGTGCTTCGTGGTGTGGGATCACGATATATAGACTCTTGATATCAAGAGTGAAGAGAAGTTTAGAGGAGCCAGGAGGGAAGGAGAAAGAGCTGAAAAGACAGAGAGCATGGTTAGTGTTGTGGATGTGGGAGGGGAGGGAAGTCACTAGGGGGTGGCAAGGACATGGTCGAAGTATTTTGAGATCAGTTCCGTGGGGTAGTTACAGGCGGAGACGATGGGGCAGCCAGGGCTGTTGGGCTTGAGGGTTTGGGGAAGGAAGTAAATGTTGGGGGTGTGTGGAGTGCAGACAATGAGATTAGAGGTGGTGGGAGGGACACAGGAGGAGGAGATGAGGTCATGGATAGTGAAGGACACAGTCTGTTGGTAGCTAGGCGTGGGGCTGGAGGGCAGAGAACAATAGGAGGTGTCTATATATATATCAAAGAAATTGGAGAGTTTAAGCAGAGCGTAATCAATTTATTAACATTTTGTCAATTATATAAGCCTACAATCATTTCCATATCAATCTTCATTCATATTACAATTAAAATTGTATTATGAAATAATGAATGTAGATATTTCTACAGGGCGAAAATTGACATGTTTTTACATCCTAATAGATTGAGCATTCATCAACAGACTAAAATAACAGCATGCGTTTATCTATGTGTGCGTTAGCATGTTTATAGGTGTATATATACTTATTTTACATTTATGTGTTTATCAGTAAGAAAGTAAATTTAATTCATTTTAATTTATATTAATTGTGAGAACTTGAATTAATAGTATAATTTTTATTAATTTATTAATTATTTTGTAGGTGTGTTAGTCATAATTGTTGGTGTCTAGGGTTAATTTTTTAATTATCTAATCAATTTAATTGCATCTATTTAACCAGGGTATTGTTTTCTATGTCTCACGTGACTGGGCTAGATTTTACTTTTGTTTTCTGGTATATGGTGATTGTGTCATACCTCTCAAGGATTTGAGTTATATTGTTACATCTCAGATTTATGTTCTAGAACTTTCCACTTGAGCTTATATTTCTTGTTTTTATCTTTTATCACCCATATTAATCTGCTGAAGTTGATGCCAGCAATTTTATTCTTATCTTTAAAGGTGCTTTCATGGTTAACTATTCTTCTTTATGTTATTTTCAGTGGAGTCTATATAGTAGTAACTTTGTCCCTCAGATTCTACCTCACACCTATATATTAAACTTTTTGCTTTCAGAAATTTTTTAACAGACAGTGGTTTTTAAATTTACAATTGCAACTTTCCTTTTCAGTTTCCCCTTTAATAATGCTGTACCTATTTTCCCAGTCTATAGCGTTATTTCCATTTTGTTTATCTCTAATGTTTTGGTTCCTAACCATAGGTTTTTTAGTGTACTCCATTTATCTGTCTTAATATTGGTATTTATACTGATTTTGTGTTCATTGTTTCCATTATAAGTATTCTCATATTTTGGGGGTTACTGCTAATGTTATTACTTTTATTGTTATCATTATGTGTTTTTTTTCCTCAGTTTACTGGGTTGCAAGTTTTTATTTTTCTTATCCACTTGGGAGAAATTATCAGTTACCTCCCTTCCTCAACTTGTGTTTTTCGTATTTTCATTATGATCAACACCATTATGGTCAACAAGCAGGTTATCTGGATTGTTCTTATCTCTATTATCATAGAAATCATTCAATTTTTTATTATTCAGTGCGGATATAACTTGTGCAATGTTTTTTGAAACTCAGAAGCTTACTTTTAGATTACATGCGTTTATTATACTTATATATATATGTGTATATATATATATATGTATATATACTTTATTTAAAAGCAGCAGAAATATAACAAAAAAACCGTTACTCTGAGTTTCACGTTCCCGTTCATCGGACAGTTTTGTTTGCACATTGCATGTGCTTACTCCGGTATATGTATATATATACATATATATGTATATATATCACTCAGAGTAAAAGGCAGACTGTATGACGCATGCGTACGAACAACCATGCTACATGGCAGTGAAACATGGGCTGTAACTGCTGAGGACATACGTAAGCTCGCAAGGAATGAAGCCAGTATGCTCCGTTGGATGTGTAATGTCAATGTGAATACCCGTCAGAGTGTAAGTATCTTGAGAGAAAAGCTGAACATTAGAAGCATCAGTTGTGGCGTGCAAGAGAGACGATTGCGCTGGTATGGACATGTGGTGAGAATGGATGAGGATAGCTGCGTGAAAAAGTGCCACACCCTAACAGTTGAGGGAACCCGTGGAAGAGGTAGGCCCAGGAAGACCTGGGCTGAGGTGGTGAGGCAAGACCTTCGTACATTGGGCCTCACCGAGGCGATGACTACTGACCGAGACCTTTGGAAATGTGCTGTGCGTGAGAAGACCCGGCAAGCCAAGTAAGATCGTTGCCAGTGCTCCTGGACTGGTTCTTGTGCGGGTGGCACATGAGATGCACCATTATGAGCGTGGCCATTGCCAGTACCGCCTGACTGGCTCCCGTAGGATTTTCGAGCGAGATCGTTGCCAGTGCCCCTGGACTGGCTTGTGCGGGTGGCACATAAAAGACACCATTTCGAGCGTGGCTGTTTTCGTGCGGGTGACACGTAAAAGCACCCACTACATTCTCTGAGTGGTTGGCGTTAGGAAGGGCATCCAGCTGTAGAAACTCTGCCAAATCAGACTGGAGCCTGGTGTTGCCATCCGGTTTCACCAGTCCTCAGTCAAATCGTCCAACCCATGCTAGCATGGAAAGCGGACGTTAAACGATGATGATGATGATGATGATATATGTGTATACATATATATATATATATATATATATATGTACCGCCTGACTGGCCTTGTAGGGTTTTCGAGCGAGATCGTTGCCAGTGCCCCTGGACTGGCTCTTGTGCGGGTGGCACATAAAAGACACCATTTTGAGCGTGGCCGTTTTCGTGCGGGTGACACGTAAAAGCACCCACTACACTCTCTGAGTGGTTGGCGTTAGGAAGGGCATCCAGCTGTAGAAACTCTGCCAAATTAGATTGGAGCCTGGTGTAGCCATCCGGTTTCACCAGTCCTCAGTCAAATCGTCCAACTCATGCTAGCATGGAAAGCGGACGTTAAACGATGATGATGATGATGATGATGGTATTTATTTTCCTCCATGAAATGTTTGGCGATAGCTTTATAGAACAGTTTCATTAAATTGGGAGCCAGTCAAGTGGCACTGGCATCAGCCATGCTCGAATGGTGCTTTTTACATGCTACTGGCACAGGTGCCAGTCAGGAGGCACTGGCATTGTTTTGCTTTTTTTTTTATTTTATCTGATATTATTCCCTTGTTATGTCTTTTATTCATATCCATTACATGTTGAGTTCTATCTTTAGTTATTTTATTTCTCTGCTTATTTATTTCTATTCCAGTCTTATTGCAAATTTATTTAGTGTATAGTTCCTGCTATAATTTTCGTTTTTTCTTCAGTGTGTGTGTGTGTGTGTGTGTATGTGTGTGTGTGTATATATATATATATATATATACATGCACATACACACACATATATGTATTTAATATATATATATATACACATATATTTATACACATGTATTTACACATATATACACACACACATATTTACGCATATAATTATAAAGATATAATTATAGTTAAGGGTTACTGGAAATGGCCAGTGCTACTGATATATATATATATTTACACACACACACACACATGTATTATATGAAATATATTATACACTAAACACTTGAGATATCATGAGACATACAGAAGAAAGAGAAAGGAAGAGGAAAGCAGAGCTGAACTAACCAATGGCGTCTCCATCTAGCCGCACAGAACCAGTAAATATCCTGTCAACGGCAACGACAACACTCTGTGAACTGGTTTCACCCATCGTTTCCTGAATACTTGCAAGACGCTTTTGGTCCAAAGTTCCACCTGGCATGATGCCTGTATTGGGAAAGAAAAAAACATGAAAAAATAAATTAATCATTATAGATAAATATATATATATATCTCACCATCATCATATATAATGGGTTGAGAGTATCACCATTATCAACATAAAATCATTGTAAATATGTTTATCAACCCGTCTGAAAATTCCCTGAGGTACATAGGGGTGAATGTAGTAAGTAGTAAACAAAGGTGATTGTGGTGGTTGATGGTAGATATGAAATAGTATTAAGAATGAGATATGGGTGTCAGTATATATATATGTATGTATCTACACACACCCCACACAATATATATATATAATTCAACACCCATGATCTATGCTGGCATGGAAATTTTATTTTTATATATATGTGCATGTGTGCGTGTGTGTGTGTGTACACATACATGCACTCAAAGTGTAGACATGGCTGTGTGGGTAAGAAGTCTATGTACCAACCACATTATTCTTGGTTCAATTCCACTGCATAGTACCTTGGGCAAGTGTCTCTATTATTGTCCCAGGTACACCGAAGCCTTGTGAATGGATTTGGTAGATGAAAACTGAAAGAGAAACCTGTTGTGTGTGTTTGTGTGTATGTATGTGTGTCTATACTTGCAAGACACTTGCACAAAGTGTTGCATAGTAGGATGAGACCCAAACTCATAGGGCTGCAAAGCGAACTTCTTAACTATCCAGCCATGCCAGCGCATATATTTATTGGGCCAATTGGTTCTGGCTACTTTCCAGTATAAGAAAGGTAAGGTTGATACTGATATCTTAAACTAATAGTCAACCAATAAATATACTAACTGTTCGGATCAAAAGAATCAATGGGTTGCATGCTGCCAAAATGGGATTTGTCTCCAGGTCCTGAGGAAGAATAAGGGCCATTACTAGGCCCCCTTCCGTCTGAAGAAATGTAGCGAGGCTTGACTCCGGTTCCAATTAACTGAGCAAGTTCCAATTGAGAAATACAGCGAAGTATCTACATGGGAAACAAAGAGAAAGATATAATTACATCATTTTTATATAATGATGTGATTATTACATAATGACGTGATTGCATAATTACATCTACTAATGACATCATAATCGCATAAAACAATTGTTTCAAACTCAATATTTTCAATATTATTGTTCAAAGATCTTTTCTGTGTTTTTCAAATTCATTACAACCATTCAGAAATCACATCTAAATGTCTTTAAGCCATATCAAGAATATATGTTTATACTGATTAACCCTTTAGCATTTAAGCCAACCATATCCAACTAAAACAATCTACCTGGTCTATGTTCAAACTAGTCAGATCTGGCCCCTCACACTGACCCTACAATATCATTCTAAACATAAACGATCATGTCAAATAAAAGCATTTTGTTTGGCAGAGTAACACAAATGCTAAAGAGTAAAACTAAGAGTGGACAGAACACATAATGCAGAATGAAGATCGTCGTTGATGTTTAACTCACAGATCAAGTCCGATCGAAGGTGTTCCAGCTGTGATCATCCTGTCTTAATTCAGACATAATGTGTCTAGAATATTCAATATGTCATCTATGTTTTTATCAAGGTGTGCATTAGTTGAGGGGCATCTTGTTGCCTTCTCTAGCAACCACAAAAAAACTTCCTCTCTGGCTCAGGAGGATCAAGAGTGAGTGAGTGAGTGAGTAATGGAAGTAAAATCCATGTCTCATTGTTACATTGCAAAGTACTTATTTTTGATATGCTTTTGTATTTGTGTCTGCATCATCCACTCTTAGTTAAAAATATATAAATATGATTTCAAAAAGCAAATTAGTGAAAAAAGTGGGGAACAAAAAGAAGTATAATGAAAGATGTCTTGTTGGTGTACTATTTTGGACAGCACATTCCATTTATTAAGTCTAACTCTGGAGTGGCGATGGTGACAGCATTAAAAACAAGACCATATTGTCAGCAGTTCTCCAAAAAGATCAAATCACAGCACTAAGATCTCATTAAATACTAATCAATTTTACACTATAGACACTTTTTATTTATGAACTATATTAAAAGAAGGTAACAAAAGAGGCTGTGTGTTGCAGCACTATGTTATACTTCTGCATATTTTACAGTTACCTTGGCCAGAATTTTAGGATCACTATACAGAATATCTAAGTTTGCACCATGGAAGTTTAAATCAGGAGTGAAATCTTAAGTTAATTATGGCAGAAAAAGGCTCGGATACAAAAAGAAAACCTTACAGCACAGTGGTTCCAACTATGACATCTTATATTGTGAACTTAACTTTGACACATCATGCAACAGTCCTAAATATAACAGAATGTGTTAAGATCCTATCTATAAAACACTGTGCAGCAACCTTAATTATGACACACTGTATTGTGATCTCAACTCTGACACTAAGCTGTGATTGTAATTATTACATTGTATTGAAGTCTAAACTATACCACATTGTGCTGTGACCTAGATAAGCTGATCTTTCTTTATGCATCAGGCTACCTAGTTGAGAAGTCTAGAATTTATAACTCCTTCCACCACAACCATCATGAGATGATAGATATATAATAGTGTAAACAAATTAACATGAAAAAAGATAAGATAAGAAAAGAATATCTACAATTCATCATAGAATTTCTAGGAAAAATGGTACAAACCTCAAACCAGGACTTGCCTAAATAGTTACCATCTGTGTGAGCAACTGAGATCAAGGTTTTAATAGTGTCAATATTCTTTGTTTTCATTTCTGTGATTGGGGAAGCAGCTGTCAGCAATGTGAAGCGAGCTAGGGCTTGGACATAGGCATCTCTTTCCAACTGAAAGAAGAAAACAAAGAGGGTTTTAATGATAGAACACAACTGAAACATTTAAAGTGAGAGTTGGTAAAAGAAAACTTACAAGCTTTTGTTAATTTGGCTCCTTCTAGGAAGTTAGGGTCACCAGATCAATATGTATAGCAGAACAGTAAAATAGTAACAAACAGTTCACAGTGGTACATACTACTAAGCTGTAGACAGATACTAGCATGAGAATAGAGTACACCAAGCAGTAAATAAACAGTGTAGAGGAGATACAGTTTATCAGGCAAAAATAGATGAAAAGGGAGGTACTGACCACCTAATTGTAAATAAGTATCATGGTAGCTAAAGGTAAAGACCCCCTTCAGTTATGAATGACAACGGGATTGCAAAGATTTTTTGTGGAAGACTAGCAGTCACCTATGCATACTAGTTTCCCTCTCCACACCACTGATGTTGTCCAAGGAAAAGACAAAGGCTGATACAGCTTGGCACCTGTGATGTTACAACTCATTTCTACAGCTGAGTGAACTGGAGCAACATGAAATAAAAGTGCCTTGCTCAAGAACACAACACACAACCCAGATCAGGAATCAAACTCACAACCTAACAATTGTAAAACCTGATGCTCTAATCACTGAGCCATGCACCTTCACATGATGGAAGTACAGACAACCTAACTGTAAAACAATACCCTGATGGAGGTACAGTCGACCAAGGTATACATAGGCGTCCTGATGGAAGTACAGGCCACCTTACTGTAAAAGGAAACCATAATGGAGGTATAAACCATGATTTTATCTTGTCTTTTTTTAATGTCCACTTTACCACAGATTCTATACAGTTGGATACCTCTCCTGTCACCAACTTACCTGTTTCAGACTAAGGTAATATTTCCTCATGCCAGATATCAGATATGTTTTTGTAGAATATTAGAAATGGATGACATTCATCAATAACCATCATGTGCTGTCAAGACAAGGAGTTGCACACGCACACACACAGAGAATGAGCTGCTTCAGTTACTCTCTACTGAATCAACTCATAAGGCTACCATCCATATATATATATATATATATATATATATATATATATATATATATATACTCATACACACAAGAAGTGCTGAGTCAATCTTCTAAAGCATCAAGAAACACAAATGTACCATGGAAATAGGCAAAATCATTACTCACTAAATAAAATACAAGAATGAAAGTTTGAATAACAAACAAGAACAAATTTCAAGAAAAGGTTAATAGGCTCAAGGAACATAGAATGTAATTCACTGACCTCCATGTGGAATATACAAGCAATCCGTATTGCACATCGAATGCCATCAAGACAGAGAGAAGCAACTTCAGTGTCATCACAGTCCTGAAGACCGACACTGAAAGCTGCCAGAAAGGGGGTCCAAGCAATCTAAAAATGAGGAGAGAAAAGAAAATAGGTTTAGAAGCTTAAATATTAATAATTTCTTACATACACATAAGGTCTCTAATTTAGGAAAGGGTACAGTCAATTATATTGACTTTAGTACTTTGCTAGGATTAATTTTATCTATTCTGGAAGGCACAGTCAACTCCAGTGGAATTTGAATACTGCATATTAAAATACTGCAAGCTATTTAATCTGCCACTCTATCAAATCTCCCAATCAACCTCCTTAATAATGATTTCTTTCAAAAGCACAAGATCTCGCATCTTAGGAAAGGTTACACTCTATTAGATCAACCTCAATGTCTGACTTTCCCCTGCAGAAATTCAGGACTTTTTTTTTCTCTCCCAGCAGCTTAGTCACAGAAAGAAAACTAGTAGCGTGCAACAGAGCGGACTCTGCTCAGTTTCACTCACTATGCTTTGGACAAGCTATGACTATGTTAGAAGAGATCATGTACCAAGCAGTAGAATCAAACCAAGTAGTCGCAAATCAACCATCATACTTGCACCCGTTTGAACTCAGCGATATATTTAAATACCATAAGGTATTCTGTCTGTTGCTCAAACAAATCTACCATCCATCTGTCTTCTAATAATAAGGATTTCAAACATAGTAAATATAATTTTAAAAAATAAAGAAGAAAGTGTTGACTTTAACCCTTTAGCATTTAAACTAGCTATATCCAGTCCAAATATTCTACCTGTTTTATGTTCAAACTGGCCTGATCAAGCCTATCACACCTATTCTGCAATGTCATTCTGAGAAAAAAAAAAAGCAATCATATCATCGATGTCTCAAAGCTATGAGATGATGCATGATTAATTCAAAACATTGTGAATAAATAAGTTTTACTTTTGATAGAGTAACCTTAATGCTAAATGGTTAAACCTATATTGGTAATAAAGAATCATTTGTTAAAATAGCTGAGGTACTGACCTTAAACATTGGTCTGACGTGTTCCAAGTGAGTAGCACTGGTGAAGCTGGATGGTACATGACTGACACTCTCCATGAGGGCACGCGCTGTCTGTGCCATTGTCTCCATTTCCATATTGTACAACAATCGACGTTGTTTCTCACTGATTAAATCTTCTGCAAGACAGTCACACGTTTCAATTAAATCAATTTTTAATATGTACAATTGGGAAGTAAAACAGAACAAAATTTCATAACGACAATGTATATCCAGCCAACAATAAGGATTTCTAACATAGATGCAAGACTACAAAGGTTGGCGGAGAGCACAGTTGATTGCATTAACCTCAGTGCTCAATACTAGATTAGATTGGGGTTTTCTTCACAGAACCTGGAAGGATGAACAAAAAAAAAAAGAAAAAAAAAGGTGATCTCAGTGAAATTTGAGTGTGAATATAATGGGATACAGGTAAACTGGATAAGGTATTTCATCCTTTGTTCTACTGTTTTTGCAACTCCAGCAATTATAATAATTTCTAACGTAAGTATAAGGTCACACAATTCTAAAGTAGAAAACAGTCAATTATACTGATTTCCAGTATTTAATTGTTGTTTATTTCATTTAAAATGATAAAAGGCAAATTTGACATGGGCAGGATACATACTGTTTCTTTCTTCTGTCTTTCTCTACTGTCAAGTTGAGGAACAACTGGTGAATTCTTTGACAAGTATTTTTCTTGTCATAGAATCACATCATGAGAGGACATAAATATGGCTTCACCATAGCCTTCTTAATTTTTTTTTTTAATAGAGACTATTTTGTTGATTAGATACAGACAAGTTTGACACATTCTACTTGGGCAGTGATTCAACATAGTCAAAACAAATTACCACCAAGCATTTTGTACAATGCTCTAAGATTTCCACCAATCTACTGCTGTTTCATCAAACTCAGAAGGATAAAATCAAAGACAACCTCAGATTTGAACTGAGAAAGAGCCAGAATAACACCACAAGGTATCTAGCCTTTTCACTGCCTTTCAACATTACACATAAATATCACAAAAGTAAAGTTTATATATTATATAGACAAAAGCTGATGACAAGTCAACCTCAGCATAAGGCTATATAACACACATACAATCCCTGTTCTTTCTAAAGAGATAAGCTGAAGCAAACATGTTAAGACAGCTTGATACTAGGATGAGTAGGAGAGGCAAAACAAGGTTAGGACTTCTAAGGGGAGCAATTTTCATTTAAAAAGGAGTATGGCAAACCATATTTTCTGTTTAAAAACATTTTTAAAATCTCACACAACCAACCTACCACAGTGTTAATATTTGGACAACATAAAACACTGTTTATTCATTAATGAGTTCTTGTTAATAATGAATTGAGTATATGATAACTACTGCAGAGCCACACAAGTTTAGAGGATATATATATATATATATATATATATATATATATATATATATATTATTAGGGATATATATATATCATTCTTTGCAGTTGAACTTAAAGTAGAAAAAGCTATAAATAATAGTGTAAATATTGGGTTAAAAAGCACCTTTGGATAGTTTGATGCAGTAACTATTATCTGTAGTTTACAAGGATCTTACATTAAATTATGATAGGTTTAAATTTAAATGGGAACACTTTAAAACACAGTGGGCTTTGTAATATTAAACCAGAGATTATTTTTAGAAGGATCTGGTTTTGAAAGAGTTGTTTTTAAAAATAGAATTAAAAAAAACAAAAACAGTAAAATCTTACTCGCGGTTGACTTTGCAGGTTTATGTGAACCTGTATATTTCATTTTAATTTCATTGCCAGCAATCTCTTCATAGATTGAAGACAGATATTCTTCAGGTAAGTCCTTGCTGTCATTAATACCACGATTCATTTTGATGTACTGTTCTTTTGTAATCTTGTGTTTTACTTGAGAACTGTGTAGGTCTGTGGTAAGCATGATAATTGAATAGGCCAGCACATAGGCTGTGTCAGCACTTGCAAATAATTCAGAGCTGGGAAAAAGGAAGGTAAAGAAAACATCATTCATGAAGAATTTAAAAGTCCTTACTAATCATCATTATAATAATACTTATTGCTACCATCATAGATTTTACACTCACTTATCAATCATTACATTAAGTTGTCCATGAATGTATTTACATACCTTGACCCAACTCATACTAACAGCACCAAGCATGGCTGTATAGTTGAGAAGTTTGCCACATAATTACATAGCTTTGGATTTTGCCTGAAAGTGATTATATGGCAACAAATCATTTATCAATTCCACAATTCTTGTCATACTTTCAGCAACATATCTATTCTAGGTGGTCAGCACCATTCTATTGTATCTATTGACACAGAATGCTGCATCTTATTGAGACAAATATTGAAAATTAGGTAGACAATACTAATCTGTAGCAGCTGTTTACAACAGTGAGCTATACCACAGTATGGTACTTATTCAGAGTAAAGTGATTAGGTTCTAGGGAATTAAATGTCTTGCGTACATACAAGTATAAAAAAAAATCTATTTAAGATAAAAAGTTAGATAAAATATTAATAAAAACCACAAAGCAAGGGGTTTAAATTAAAACATATATAAATAAGAGAACTCACTTTGAATTACATTCACAATAGCGAGAAGCAAATTTCTCCATCAACCGATCAATCTTCTGTGCTTCTCCTGGTAGACGGAACCCTTCTAAAAACTTACGCAATGCTGAAACCATATCCATGTTTTGAAAGACCATTTGATCTACATAGGCATACATCACCTCTTTGTTAAATCTGTAAAAAGAGAAAACAAGAAAAAGAGGGATTTAATAGTCCACTAAAACATCAGAATTAAAAAAAAAAAAAAAACAGTGTAAAGATGACTTGAGTTAATGGTTGGAGACCAAACCTTAAATTAATATGAAAGTGAAAGATGTGTGCAAGACAATTCACTTCTATTTCATCGTCAAAAAGTGAGACAAGCATTCCTACACACTATAAATGTGGCTGTGTGCTTATCATTAGCAACTACTGCTGATAGTGTGAATGACTGAATAAGAAGACTGGCGGACAAAATAACATACAATATTTACTTCTGTCTCTTTATATTCTGGGTTTCAATCCCACTGCAGTTGGTTTTTGCCTTGCATCCTTTAGAGGCCATTGAGAGAAGTAACAGTTAAGTAATGAAGTTATTAACTTAACAGAATCTCTAGAATACTTTACATTATTTGGTTAAATCCCTGCACAAATCAGCCATCAAGTAAATTGGATCATTCCTTCTACAAAAATTCTAGCCTTCTGCTTGTATCTGAAAGCATTATTATCATCATTACTATTATTAAGATGGCAAGCTGGCAGGATCATTAGCATACCAAACAAAATGCTTAGCAGCATTTCATCCACCATTATGTTTGGAGTTCAAATTCTGTCAAAGTCGACCCTGGCAGAATTTGAACTCAGACTAAATGTCACTAAGCATTTTGCCTAGCTTACAATAATAATTTTTTTTTTTTCAAATTTAGGCACAAGGTCAACAGTTTTACTGGGAGGTGGCTATTTGATTACACCAACTTCAGTACTTGGTTGTTATTATTATTATTAGGGTTGTAGACTGGTAGAATCATTGGAGCATTGAACAAAATGCCGTACTAATTTTTGTTCTATATCTTTATGTTCTGAGTCCAGGTCCAACAAGAATTGACTTACAATGAGATTGATTTGATCACTTGTATCCCTACTCCTATCTTTACCACTAGTACAACCGAAAACAATCTATATTATAAATTACCAGTGTTAATTTAGCACTTCATTCAACTAGAGTTAATGAAGATAAATACCAGTCAAGTACAGAGTTGATACACTAAAGTATGCACTTGTTGCAGCATAATTTGTCCCCTTCTACCTATGTTAGATTTTAAATTTCACCAAAGTCAGCCAAAAGAGGTAACAGTCAGTTAATGTGGTTGATTGAATTGACTGCTCCCTCCATTTGTGATTAAGATATTATTATTAGTCTGATCTATTTCCCTTCCTTGACCACTCCAATAATTCTCTTCCTCTCATCTTATCCATCTCCATACAGGTATTTCCCTTCAACTCCACTACCTTGTTCATCACTCAGTATATTCACCTCTGTCAACATTTTTAACCATGTTACTACCTGCTCACCCTGTTATGAAAGTATCTGCTCTCTCATACCTTCCCATGATTTGCTGTTTGTATCTTCTCTTATGCTCAGATTTTTGCACCTTGAGAGTTTGTTCTAGCACCCCATTACTTACTGCCTTTTATCTTTCAGCCATGTACTTCCTCTATAGCAAGATACCTGTGCTTGTCTCTTTATCATCCTTCTAGTCTTTCAACACCTGGCATAAAGCCACCCATCTCCACCTGCCCTTACCCCCTTTCAAATACTCTCCTCTTTGAAGCAGGACCCCACCTTCCCCTGTTCATTTTTCTGTCTTGCAAGTTACACAGCAACCTTACTAATGCTGGTGGTACAACAAAAGCACACAGTGCACTTTGTAAAATGGTTGTAAAAGTGCCCGTGCAGTGCCATGTAAAAGTGCATGTGTGGCACCACATAAAAGTCCCTGTGTGACGCCACATAAAAGCACCCAGCTGTAGAAAACACGCCAAATCAGACTGGAGTCTGGTGCAGCCCACCTAACTTGCCAGGTCTAGTCAAACCATCCAACCTATACCAGCATGGACAACAGATGTATGATGATGATGACACATACATATATATATATATATATATATATATATATATATATATATATATATATATATATACATACATACATACATAAAAGCGCCCATGCAGTGCCAAGCAAAAGCATCCAGCACTCTGTAAAGTGGTTGGTGTTAGGAAGGGCATCCAGTCATAGAAACCATGCCAAATCAGACTAGAGTCTGGTGCAGCCCCACATTTTGCCAGCTCTGGTTACACTATCCAACCCATGCCAGCATGGACAACAGACGTTAAGTGATGATGATGTTGGCTTTAGGGAACATCATCTAGTAATAGAAACCATGTCAAAGCTGACATTGGAGATCAACATGACCTTGCAGCTCACCAGATCCTGTCAAATTGTCTGACCTATGTCAGCATGGAAAATGGACATTAAATGATGATGATGATGATGGTTATTAGTCAGTGGTGTAACTAAAGCACGTGTCACACAGAGCAACCTTTGACTTTACCACCCTCCCCACTAGTTACTCCCTTATACAGGCTTACACAACAAACCTAGAAGTGCACCCTGCTCCATAAAAAGGACCCCCCACCCCACTCCCCAATGCTATTAGTATTAGTTTTTGTATTAAGATGAGCACTAAAATATATTAAAGCAACAATCTAAGAAGACAGAATGAACCTGAAAGAGGATAAAAACTTGAAATTACTCACTTTTCATTTTCTCCTAAGAAGTCTCCAATTGCAGTCTGAAATTGAAACAAACAATAACAATGAGAATGACCATGATAGTAGTGACAATGATGATGCTAATGATAGTTGTGGTGGTGATGGTGGTGATTATGATAACAGTAATGAATCTTACAATGCTGTTGAAACAGATTTTATAAGTTATTCTGGTGGGTGATGATAAGAGTGATATCAATGATGGTGATTACCTTGTCTAATCTTTCTTCATTGTGAAAGAACTCTGCAATGTCGTCTGGAGTTGTACCTAACAGACCTTGTTCTTGAAGGTAGTGAATACCTTTCTTGGATTTTTTGTAAAACCTGGAGGAAAGCAAATAAAAGGGAAAAAAACAACAGAACTATGAAATAAAAGTAAGATGAAATGGAACAGGGAAGATGAAGAGTGATGAGCTGGTTTCATTTTATCTTGTCTGGATATTTGATATTAGCTAAAAGGAGCTAATTAGCTAAACCTTAGAGAAGCATTACTGTGACAGCTTTCCATTCTTTGCTCTTAATAGTGTGTGTGTGTGTGTGTGTGTGTGTGTGTGTGTGTGTGACAAAGTGTTCATATTCCCTCCTATTTTACACGTGTTCACTGATTGTAAACAAAAGCCTCACTGTTTATACAGTGTTGCTTGCTTGCAATTCATGGCAAACACACGACAGGGTTTCTTAACAGGTTGCATATCTTTATGAACAAAAGGCTTGTCATTCATATAAACCAGTGATTCTCAACCATTTTTTGCCTATGGACTCCATTTGATTACTCTTCTATTCTGGTGGAGCCCCAGAGCCACTTGATGTATAAAACTAATTTTATAGACACTCTTTTCGAAATTATTATTTTGCTGTTCACACAAGAACTTGTGTAGGTTGAACTATGTAAAACATAAGAGAAAGAAACCAGGCTGTAGCTTGCAATAAAACAAATTTTGTCAGACTCTCAACATACTACTGTAGATCCCCAATTTACTATTTTGCTTGCGTAGCCTCCACCCAAAATCTTATATGAGCCCCCAGGGATCATATGGAATCTGGTTGAGAACCAGTGATATAAACTCTTGTTTCTTTCAAGTACTCTACACAACCATGTCTGAGCTGTTTGTTGTTTGATAGACTCAAGTATTATTACTTTACATGGCAACAAGGGCATCTTGATCATAAAAAAATCTGCTTCAACACAGTCTCATTTGCTCCGCACAAGCATGGAAAAGTGAACATTAAAATAATGATGATCATGAATGCTTATTATTCACTAATTTGCTTTACACTTGCTGTGTCACGCTTGCATGGGTTAGATGTATATATCAGGGCATTGTTTTGACAGATGGATGTTCTTTCTGTTGCAAACCCTTATTTGTTTTCCAAGTAAGGTGTGAAGCGAGCAGACAATTTGTTGACAAGAAAAATGACAACAACAACACTGCTCATAGTGCAAACATAACAAAACATGTGCAAACATAACAAAACATATGCAAGCAAACACACACATACATATACACACGAAAGCTTCTTTCAGTTTCTGTTAACCAAATTCACTCACAGGGTTTTGGTTTGCCTTGTGCTATAATAGAAGGCACTTGCACAGAGGGCCTCAAAGAGGGACTGAACCTGAAATCATGTGGTTGAGAAGTAAACTTTTTAACCATAAATCTAAGCCATAGATGGATGGCTAGATAGACAGATAGCAGGAGAATAAAGTTTTTGTTTTTGTTGAAGTCAAAAAATTAAAAGTGTTCAATTTTAAGTTGGTAGACTGTAGTAGTTTATGTGATGAACAGAGATCACATATACCACAGTTTGGATATATAATCTCTGTTTATCATGCATGAATAAAGACAAAGACATTTAAATGTAAAAATGAGTATGAAGAAACTTTATATCATATCATATGCAAATGTAACAAATCCACTGACCTTGTGTGTGCACAGATATATACATGCTGATGTGTGTGTGAGTATGAATAAGAATGCATATGTATAGATATGTAACTGCCGTCATCATAGTTTCAATGTCCACTTTTTCTACATTGCATGGGTCAGATGAAACTCAATGAGGCAGACTTTCAACAGCCAAGTGCTTGTCCTGTTAACAACACTCGTCAGTAGCCAAGTAAGGTAATATTTCTCCTTGGCCAGACATGTTTTTACAGAAGACGTCACTTGAATGACAGTGAGCCTCAAAACTATCATGCAATGCTAAGGCAAGGACATACAAACACACACAAGCTTCTTTCAGTTTTTGTCTACTAAATCCACTCAAAAGGCTTCGATTGGCCCAGGACTATGGTAGTAGACTCTGGCCCAAGTTACCATGCAGTGGGACTGAAACTGGAACTATGTGGTTGTGAAGCAAATTTCTTAACTACACCAGCATGCATATATTTGGGTACACTTGCACCAGAAACATGCTTGTGACAATTGTGGATGTGTATGCACATAGATGAAAGTATGTTCATGTAGAAATATGAGTTGGTATGCATGTAAGTAGAGGGATATATGTGTGCGTATGCGCATGTGCATCTGTGTGAATATGTATATATGATTGAGTATAAGGAAAAGAGTGTGTATATAGCAGTATGAGTATGCATATGTGTGTCCCTTGTTGCCATTGATGCCCAAACCAGAGAGAGAGTGAGAGAGAGAGAGAAAGAGAGAGAAAGAGAGAGACCAGGTTGTGGTAAGTGCCACTCACATTTCAATACCATTCTCCATAATTTCTTTCTGCTGTTTGAAAGCCTCAAACTGTTCAGGGTTATCATTGGGTAGAGCTGTGGTAAACGAACTACTGTTGGAGTTTAATGAGTTCACACTGCCGTAGCTAGTCATGGTCCCTTTGCCAGAATCATTATCTGTTTCATGTAGCTGTGGCTTATTATCTGTACCTGATAAAATAACATACATTTTAGTAGAGATGATAGTATAGAAGCTGATGGCAGTGATGGTGGTGGAAGTGAAGATAGTGGTAATGATAGTAGGGGTACTTGCAGTTTTCACGTGTGGTGGTAGTAGTGGTTATGATGTAGGGTACTTAAGACAGGTCAGCAGGAGCAGAGTAAACCTCACTCTCTCACTTTGCCCAAGCTGTTGTAATGAATTAGAAGTAGTAGTTTGGAGCACTCTTGCTCCTACTCAGTTCAGATAAATACAAAATTTGCATACACAAAATTATAAACAGCATCAATAACCTTGTTAACTTCAAATTCTGTACCCAGTTGTATGCTGACTGTTAAGTGTAGAGGAAGAGCAACCAGTGACTCTTACCCAGGATACAGACAACACAATGGAGAAAATGTAATGCACCTGCACTATCATAGTGCACCACATATTCAATAAACTAACTTTCAAGTACAAAGTGAGGTCCTCAACTAAATGGAGGTATGGTGTATCTGCAATGCTGGATTCATGGATTACACCTATTTGTTCAGCCATCAGTCAGCTCCATTAGAGATGACCAGAGATATACAACTGAAGTAAATTGTGTTCAGTCGTGCTTGTTATTACAAGGGTAACAATGACTGTATGGTCAAAAGTCTAGCAGTAACTTGATAGCTTCTGTACTTTTATAACTATTGAACTTAAGATAACAGAATAATTTGTTTGCCTTTCTTAGAAGAGTGGTGCTGCAAAGGAATGAAAGAGGGGCAGTGAATAAAAAAGGAAACAATGAACTGAGAGAGAGGGTAAGAGTGGATCCAGTTGTGTGTGACCTACCAGAATGTGTGAAAAGTGGACTAGTGAGGAAAGTTAAAGTGAAAACAGACAAAAAATTACAGGAACATTTGAAGTATTGTCTGATAAACAACTATACTGATATGGAAATGAGACAAAAATGAATGATGCATGATACATGGATGATAACATACAATATCAGTAAACATGAGTTGGTACATATATAAGAAGTTATTGATCATGAAGCAATGCAGACATTTGTACATCAAAACAGAAAATGAATTGTCTAAACATATAGCAGATCTGAAATGTGACAATATGAATACTAAAATTTGAAACAAAGAAATCAAAACAAACCACACAGATATAATACAAACAGAAAGACAATCCTTGCATTCTGATGGACATATCAATCAGTAAGTCATAACTATTTTCACAAAAATCACAAAACAAAAATAGGTAAAATGAATGAATACAACATGAGAGTAAAAATCAGTACCAATAATAGTTGGTGTTCTGAGTAGAATATAAGTATAAAAACCAAACCAGAATTTACAATTTTATACACAACCCCAAAACATTAGCCCATACAGGAAACATGACGCTTTTAATTCATTAACTTACAGCATACAAACACACAGTACATTCTACATAACCACCTCCCAACTCACACAGCGCTTATTTTACTCAATTACCTCCTGATTCTATAACACAACTTACACAACATATTTTCTATACAATTACATCTATCTTTGTTCATTATAGGGGGTTTGGTTCAAAAAACCAGTGGTGTATGAATCATCTCTACACAAACGGAATGAATGGTAGATTCATTGTTGCCAAACTTACAGCTACAAAGCTTTCACTGTTACATATTTTCCTAATCATCTGTACCTTTTCCAGTCTGTGTCATTTGTTAGGATCAAACACCTTTGTACTTTTGCTGTTCACTGGTGGCATGTTGATGGGTAGGTTATGATTATATACTGTGGAGGCGCAATGGCCCAGTGGTTAGGGCAGCGGACTCGCAGTCATGGGATCGTGGTTTCGATTCCCAGCCCGGGCATTGTGAGTGTTTATTGAGCGAAAACACCGAAAGCTCTACGAGGCTCTGGCAGGGGATGGTGGCGAACCCTGCTGTACTCTTTCACCACAACTTTCTCTCACTTTTACTTCCTGTTTCTGTTGTGCCTGTAATTCAAAGGGTCAGCCTTGTCACACTTTGTGTCACGCTGAATATCCCCAAGAACTACGTTAAGGGTACACGTGTCTGTGGAATGCTCAGCCACTTGCACGTTAATTTCACGAGCAGGCTGTTCCGTTGATTGGATCAACTGGAACCCTCGACGTCGTAAACGACGGAGTGCCAACACAATATGATTATATAAATCCATATAAAAACAAAATGCAACCTCCAGTACAGTTAAGTAAACCGAAGAAACAGTCAGTGCATTCTGAGTAGCTAGGCATTACAGATGGTCAATGGGGAGTGTATTTTTGTGGTACAAACAGAATCTGATCACCAACCTATGTTATAACAGTTCAATTTGTGATAAGCATAATTTGGCATACAATATTATCCTGGATCAGTGATGAATGAATCAATAGTAAACAAGGATAGATATAACCCCCACTGCTACAACCCCACCCTAAACAAAAAACACCAAAATACAAGATACAACAGACAAATTCACAATATGGCAAATTAAATGGAACACAAAAACCTTCTCACACCCGTAAAGTTAATAATTTGCACACACACACACACACACACAAAAAACAATAAAGGTGTATGATGGTACATGAAAAACTTGCATCAAATACTGAAGAACATACAATAATTATGTTATACAGACCCAAGTTAGACTGTGTGTGTGGATTAATGTACAAGTCTTTGCTCCACTCCACCATACAACGTAGTATCGATACCAAACACTCAAGTCCCTTAATGCGCATACTTTTCTCTTGATTGGGTGTGGCCCCTGTAATACAGAAACAAATCATCTAGTAAATAAACAAATAAATAATATAAAATACAGGGTTATTGAAAATGAATGGTACAAAAGCTAGACATATATGTGAGCGTTGTAATGAATATATTGCAAAAATACAGGTATTACATGAAAGGTTAACTCTTCTAGTTTCTACTGACAGTCAATGTCACAGATGTTCAATGTGAGTACCCTTTGTCACACAGCAGATGTCTACACAATGGTCAACTTCTTGCCACACTCATGCCAGAATAGCCTGATCAATTGAATCCTTTAAGTCATGTGGAGGTAAGTGTATGAACACCTTGTCTTTCAGATATACCCAAAGGAAAAAGTTGCAAGGCTGGGGGGACCAGGAGTGGAGCAGACCATCAATGGCAAATCATTCATCCCTCAACAGCCAATCCAGCTTTCTGGAAGATGCTGGTTGAAGCAGTCATGTATTTGTCTATGTCAATGTGGCGAGGCTTTGCCTTGCTGCATAATGAAGTCAGGCACGTCTCCTTCCAACCAGAGCAACAACCAAATGGACAGCATGCTAAGGTAGGTGTACCCTTCCTTTTTGAATTACCCTGTATTTCTAAAAAGTGACCCATGACATTATAATTTAACAAGTATGCCACAGCAAAATGGATAAAGCCAGCAAAAAAAAAAAAAATTTTTAATCAAAAAAAGTAACTCAAAAAGAAAAGTTTTTAAAAAAATCTTAATTGATTCTGGAAAAATTATAATTGGGGAAAAATATTAAATGTAATTTGTGGTCGTCATCATCATCATTTTAAAATTCACTTTTCCATGCTTGCACAGATTTCAAAGGAATTTGGTGAGGCACATTTTCTACAACCAGATGTCCTTCATGTTACCAATCCTCACCTATTTCCAAGCAAGGTAATTTTTCCTCATGGCCAGACATGTTTTCATGGAAGATTGCAAAAAAACAAAAAAAACAAAATAAAACATGATTTGTATGATGGTGACATTTGTTAACAACTATTGCATGACAATGAGACAATAATACACATCCTCATACACATGCACACAGGCTTCTTTCAGTTTCTGTCTAGGAGACCCCACACAAAGCTTTGGCCAGCCCAGGGCTATAGTAGAAAGCACTTGCCCAAGGTGCCATGTAGTAGAACCGAACCCAAAACCACACAGTAGGGAGAAAAGGTTGTACTGAGAGCAAGAGTTTGATGGATGAGACCCAGTAGAGATGAGAAAACAACAAAAAGCAGTTGTATCACTCTAAAAATCATCATCATCAGGGGTGGTGACAGTGAGGAGGAGGCCAGAATCATTAGCAGACTGGACAAAATGCTTAGTGACATTTTGTCCCACTTTACATATCTGAGTTCAAATCCTGTTAAGATCAACTTGGCCTTTCATACTTTTAGCGTTGAAAAAGTAAAACACCAACTAGGTACTGGTGTTGATGTAATCAACTAACTTCTTCCTCCCAAACTGCAAGCTTTGTGCCTATATAATAGTTATAAGAAGGCAGTAAATTTTGTAGACTTGTTAGTGCATTAGATGAAATGCCTTGTGGTATTTAGTTACAGCTTTTGACATTCTGAGTTCAAATCCCAACAAAGTTGTTTTTGCCTTTCATACTTTTGGGTTCAATAACACATAGTAGTCAAATACTGGGGTCGACAGCTAATCCCCAAATGCTACACACAAAAGAATAAAAATTGTGCTTTTGTGCCTATATAAGGAATTATTTTGGGAAGATAAGTGTCACATCCAAGATCATGCCTATGTAAGAAGTTGACATCGTTATTATTTTTATTACTGAAACACAAACAAAATATAGAGGTTAGAAACTGAAGTCAACTCACCAAGTTCAAGAGCTTGCCGGCCTTGCGCAATCTTTGACAAATCATTGATTAAACGTTCAAATATGTTTGCCAAAGCAAGATCACAGTCATAATTTAAATAGATGTCCACCACACACTGGGCATCTGAAAAGAGAAATTACATTTCATATTAACTTTATTCATTTATTTGGTAAAGAACACCATGCAAGGACAATCATGACAACAACTAGAAAGCTGAAAATATATGCCCCAGTCCCCTAATATTATGTTCGTATCATAGGTAGGTAGTAACTAGAAGATTCAGGTGAAGGTGAATACTTATGAGATTTTGTGTTTTTCTGATTATACATGAACCAATATCAGTGCTGTTATGTAAAACAAACTAACAAAGGCCATTTTTTAAGAGAAAGTTTGCTTCCACTATTCAAAGTACATACATTTATATATTTACCCTTGCTACAAGGCTTTTGTTAGTTTGTTAAGTATTTGGTTAGACCTATGTTATCAAAAAATATTATGACACCAATACTGTTTCAGTGTCAGTTCATTTTATGACTGATCACAACCATAAAAGCTTTTAGAAATATCAACCAAATCTCCATCAAATCACACAAAGTATCTTTAAAAAAAAGTGAATCATCATCATCATCATCATTGTTTAACGTCCGTTTTCCATGCTGGCATGGATTGGACGGTTTGACTGAGGACTAGTGAGCCAGAAGGCTGCACCAGGCTCCAATCTGATCTGGCAAAGTTTCTACAGCTGGATGCCTTTCCTAACGCCATATGTCAGTGAAAAAAGAGATGATTATGAATAGAACACCTTTGATCATACATATGTTCAATCAGACGGATGAGTAAAGACTGATAATGACAGCAACCAGGTAGGTACAAGAGTGGTAGTTTTTAAACCCTTTTGTGACCATGTTTCTCATGAATCACACTGACCCTGTCATTTCTTAAGATAGGATTTTGAAAAGATTTAATAAAATATCTGACATTTTCCTCAAGGCAGTGTTTGGAAGAGATCTTAGCAAAAGTTCCTTAAAGATGACAACAGGGAGACCCTATGCATTGTTTGCCCTGCTAAAAATAGAAGCTTAAACCCCTTCAAATGCTTGGAAGTACTTAATGCCAGCCCTGTATGTTCTGTGTGCAAATCCTGCTGAGGTTAACTTTGTATCCCATCCTTTTGGTTATTGCCTTACTTGACAAACATAAATGTCTCCCACTTTCTTGAAGCACTGAAACTATGGTTGATAGTCCCAAATGAATCTTCTTAGTGCTGCATGTGGTTTTAGGGCAGATTAGGTTGTAAACTTCCAGTAGCTATAAAACTAGTGACCTCAGTTATTAAGGCCTTGAAAGACATACCTATGTCATACAAATTTTATACCTATTGAGAAATGTGATACACCTGTTATCATGCCAGATGCAAATCAAGAGAATATGAAAGTTTCAAGCAACTTATTTAGTCTAGGTGCACGATGTCGGAATAAAAAATGTGATGCTTGCAGTTGTAAAGTCTTTGACCAGAGATTTTCTCAATAAGGACTAAGCAGGAGCTAAATAACAGCAATCTACTGAATGAAGTTAACTCCAATATAAGGGAGATCTTACCAGCACATATTCTGGTTAGTGCTTGGATTACCATCCACTTGTGCTCGAATGAACTGCTAGTTGTTTCGAGAATGTACAGGAAGATTTCTTTAAAGAAGACCTAAAAAAAAAAATGGGTGAATATAGTCATTTATAAGATGTATTGTGTTTAATATGTGTGGCATGTGTAGACGAGTATGTGAATTTGAATGTGGGCTAGTGTGTGTGAGAGAAACAGAATGAACATGGGAGAGAAGGTATAAATCTGAGAAAGAGAGTGTAGGAACCTGAGAGAGTGTGTGTGGTGTGTGTGTGTGTGTGTGTGTGTGTGTGTGTAGGAACCTGAGAGGGGGATAGTGTGTGAGTGTATGTGTGTGTGTGTGTGTGTGTGTGAACCTGAGAGAGCGAAGGAGAGTGTGTGCAAACATGAGGATAATAGAAAGTGTGTGTATGAATGTCAGTGAGAGGGTGTATGTCAGTGAAAGAGTATATGCGAGTGAAGGTGTGTGAGAGCGTGAACATGGGTACAAGTGAATGTGACATTGAATATAGGTAGTGTATGTGCACATTATCCCTCATAAACCAACATGGAAATAAATCAATGAAGAACACTGAGAAAAATAAGACTTCTGTCAGTTGATATGTTCCCAGATATTAAAATAAAAATATCAGCTTCAATTATGCAGACCTTCAACATAAATTTTTAAGCTTCGATAATAAATCTATTGAAAGCAAAATCAGCATACATAAACTAGGCCCAGGAATGGCTGTGCAGTTGAGAAGCTTGCTTCTCACATGTGTGCTTTTAGGTTCAGTTCCACTTCACAGTACCTTGGACAAGTACCTTCTGGCATAGCCCCAAGCTGACCAAACCATTTTGAGTGCATTTTGTAGATGGAAACTGAAAAATGTCCATCATATGTATATATGTGTGCATGTGTGTATAGACATCATGTGATGGTTGTAAATGAGCATCAACATCAAACAAGCAAGGTTGTTTGTTTCCAGTCTCCAGTGTAAAACATGTCAAGCTAGGGGAAAATATTACCTTGCATGGAAACAGGTGAAGGTTGGTGACAAGAAGGACATTTGGCTGTAGAAAATTTGCCTCAATCTAATCCATGCAAAGCTTGGAAAAGTGGGTGTGAAAATGAAGGTGAAGAAACTAAGTCCACCTAGTATATATCTGTTACAATTTCCACATCAAACAATGGACATACCAAGTCATACTCTTCAGTGAACTGGACAGAAGAAACCCAGATGATCACAATTTGCATCACATAGCCAATCATTAAAGCATGGTCCTGTTGTTCCCAATATTTGAGTAACTATTTATAATGTCACTGGGTTGAGTCTAGAGCTGACCAACTGAATACATCAACCATTGGTTTCCTTGATAACATCACTTGTTTATCATAAGCTTCACAATGCAAAGATTCAGCCTAATAATCCTAACACTATCTATTCCTATCATTTACAACCTTCTCACAAGACTATTTCCACTCAATGTATGCGTACAATTTACGTATAAGACTGAAGTCAGATATCATTTAGTTTGCTTCTAACAACTTGTGTCTAAACTGGAAATAATTATCTGTGAGAAAAACATATTCACTCGTGCCTTAGACAGTTCAGTGTTTGGAACAGGCAAAGATCAACATCATCGTCATCATTTAATGTCCATTTTCCATGCAGGCATGGGCTGGATAATTTCACAGGAGCTGGCAAGCCAGAGGGCTGCACCAGGCTCTCATCATCTGTTTTGGCATGGTTTCTACAACTGGTTGTCCTTCCTAACACTAACCACTTTACAGAGCTTTTTACATGGCACCAACATGGGTGCTTTTTATGTGGCACTGGCAAGGTGCTTTTTACATGGTACTAGCACAGGTGCTTTTTTGGCTCAGGCACAGGTGTTTCCTATGTGGCACCGGCATGGGTGCTTTTTTTACATGGCATTGGTATGGGTGCTTTTATTATATTTTACAAGTAACAGACAACAGAATTAGTAGAGTAGTAGACAAATGCCTTGTAGCAAATAACCATGTCTCTTTACAGTTAGAGTTCAAATCCCCTCAAAGGAAGCTTTCATTATTATGGCGAGCTGGCAGAATTGTTAGCACGTCAGGTGAAATGCTTAACAGCATTACGTCTGCCATGATGTTCTGAGTTCAAATTCCGCCAAGGTTGACTTTGCCTTTCATCTTTTTGGGGGTCAATAAATTAAGTACCAGTTGAGTACTGGGGTCAATGTGATCACTTGTTCCCCTCTCCACAAAATCCAGGCCTTGTGCCTATAGCAGAAAAGACTATTATGGGAGCTAGCTGAATTGCTGAAATAAGTATCACCTAAGTAATTGATAAAACTAATTAAAGCCTTCTCTAAAATCTGTGTCCTTGTGCTTGTAAAATATGTTTGCTCAACTAATAACCAAACAGAACATTTTAAAAGTATGTTACTAACAACTTGTACAAGAAATAAACTAACAGACAGAACTATTTTCTTTTGTGAAAATTATAAAGGATGCATAATATGAAGCAGGTTAGTCACTTACCTCAATTTGCATTTTGAGATGTTGTTTGAAATGAGAGAGTAATGTAAGGAAAATGGCTAAAGATAACTCAAAGACTTCAGGGACGGCACTGACACCATTCTTGGACAGGGCAACACACAAATACTGTTTTATGGCATTTATGAACATTTCATTGGTTTTGAACACTGGCCCAGCATTTTGCAGAATAGACAGTAGCAACTGTAAAGACAGGATCTTGGACCGCAACTCATGAGACCTGCAATGAAACAATATAAACATAGATAGACGGATAGATACAGGGGTTGGACAAAATAATGGAAACACCTAGCATCATAATTTTGAAATATCTATGAAACCGTCAAATGCTTATTTATCTCTGTTTTTTGATTTATTGTTAGTGTTGCTTAATATGCTTTGCTAAAATTACTGTTTCTTTTCAGATATCATCAGACTCCAGTCTGATTCGGCATGGTTTCTATGGTTGGATGCCCTTCCGAATGTCAACCACTTTACAGAATGTGTTTTTACGTGGTATCACATGGGAGCTTTTACATGACACCACAAGGGTGCTTTTATGTGGCACTGCACGGGCACTTTTATGTGACATTGTACAGGTGCTTTTATGCGGCACAGGTGCTTTTACATGGCACTGCCATGAATGCTTTTCACCACTAGAGGGACTGGTCTTAACACTTGTGCTACAGAGTATCGGTCTTATTGAGTACGCAAGTCTACAATATTTCTAACTATACATCTATTGAACTATCATATATTTACAAGTCTACCTCTTATTGAAAGAAAAACTCACTTGGGATCTGGTGGCCCCTCAGAAAGGGGTTTCATGGAAAGTTTACACAGGCTGCGAAACACGAGGAAAGCATCTTTCTGTAGAATGTGAGCAAATGCACCTGCAGCAGGCTCTGCTCCATCTGCACAATTGTCAAGGTTGTCATCTGATATGCGGTGACTAGTTGAACCTAGAGAGGAAGAAAATTAATAATACAGATAAATACATTGTTTACTGAAGAGAACTTATTAATGAGATCAACAATAGGGTCTTTCCAGTGAAGAGCCTATTGTCTTTTGTAACAATCTGTATAAATAGTCATAAAAAAAATACAAATTTCTTAATCTTGAGTTAACAGGATTGAAGATCATTTACTTTCTTCAATATATGGATGCCTAGGTTTCAATCCTGAGCAGTATCATAATAAAATCTATCATTTCCTCTTCACTGTCATATATGTATATGTGTGTGTGTGTGTGTGTGTGTGTGTGTGTGTGTGTGTGTGTGTGTGTGTGTGTGTGTGTGTGTGTGTGTGTGTGTGTGTGTGTGTGTGTGTGTGTGTGTGTGTGTGTGTGTGTGTGTGTGTGTGTGTGTGTGTGTGTGTGTGTGTGTGTGTGTGTGTGTGTGTGTGTGTGTGTGTATATATATATATACACACTCGCACACACACATACACACGTACGTATACATGTATATACCACACATCATAGGTACGTGAATAAATTATTCGATGTGCAGACACATTGCTGAGTGAGTTATGTAGGAAACTGTTGCTCATCATGCCCTACTCCATCACATATATTCTATAATCAGAATGAAAAATAAGCCTGACCAATAGACCTAGACACTGATCTCAGATTAATTATAGGAACTTGTTCTTGTTGTACTATCCAGCCCATTGGCAAAATTAAACTCACAGATACAAGCTAATGGAACAATTGTTTGTGGGTGGTTGAAGAACTGTATAATTTTAGAAAGCTCTCACTGCAACCAACTCTCAACTGACAATACATTCCATTGCACATTTTTTTATAGCTGGATGGGTAGGTTCTGTTTCAAGTCATCTTGACTGCAGATACAAGACAGTGCCAGTGAAGAGATATGATCAACAAACCCTATCATTTCAGCTATCTGAGACCACAAGACCTCCACCTAGCAGGATTTCAACTGAGAATGTAAAAAGTCAGAAGAAATACTGCAAAGTATTTATTCTGATGCTCTAACAATTCTGCCAACTTTCCATCATCAATAATAATAATGATAATGATTTATAATGTAAGTCCAAGGACGGACACACTGAGAGTGGAAATAATTGATTAAACCAATTCTACTATTTTACTGGTACAAGAAAACATTAAAGGCAAAGTTAATATCTATAGGAATTGAACTCTCATTAATAATAGTAATAATAATAATGAGTTTTTCCTAATTTTGGTCCCAGGCTAGCAATTTTGATGGGAAGGAGTGAGTCAATTTCATCAACTGCAGTACCTGATTTGTGTTTTACTATACTGACCCCATAAGGATGAAAGGCAAAGCTGACCTCATTGGAATTTGAGCTCAAAATGTAAAGAGCTAGACATGCTAAGCATTTTGTTCAGCATGCTAACAAGTCTGCCAGCTCACTGCTTTATAATGATAATAATAATTCCTAAGTTTGAGCGCAATTTTAGTAGAGGGGTGTGGTCATAATTATTTTTATTGACTCTTAGTACTTATTTTAACTACCCCAGAAATTTGAACTCAATACTATAAGGTATTTCATGTGATGTTCTATAAATTCTGCCACCTATTTCTCTAATAAAAACAATAATAATAATCATCATCATCACAGCAACTACCAGTAAAATTAATGAAATAATGCCTATAGATGCAATGTTTGGTTTTATTTTGAAAATTATTGACAAAAAATTCATTTTTGATTTTAAATTTTATCTGTCACAGCCAGTTCATATCTACCTGTTCGTGCTACTATCAAACTTACTGTCTGCTTTTATTTCATTTAAGAAAAATTAATTGTTTTTATCAATCATTTTTTCCCATGCTAGAAAATATTTGTCGCATGTGTAATTTGGCAGCAACCGTTTTTAGCCAGATACCAATACTTATACTCCTACTTCTAAGGACCGAACAATGTAGCAGAGAAGTGAAGCGTGTTAGCCAAATAGAGAAACAAGCAAGAGTTTTGCTGGAGTTTATATCCATGTAACATAAGATCTTGTTTTATGATGGCAGGGATTAGCTTTTCTTCTTTTTTTTTTAAATGCTGTTCACTGTGTTATAAGCAGAAGTCTACATATGGAACATGCAAATCATGCAACTTACTGTCAAGATTAAAGTGCTACAGCCCACACTGAACAATCTATTGTAGAGCTGCCAAACATTTCGATAGAACCTTCTCTAACAAGACTGTATAACTAGCTCTTAGATCCTTTCAAAACCCACTCTGACATTTCTATAGAAACGCTTCTAACATTCCTATAGAACCCACTCTAACATTCTCATAGGAACACCTCTAACATTGCTCTAAAATTCCTAATAATCCTAGAGACTCCCCACCACTACCAACAACAACATACACAACATTGTTATAGAAGCCAGAATTATCCCTTCCAACATTTCTACAAAACTCCCACTGACCTAAAGAACCACTACTAACATTCCTATACAACCACCTCTAACAGTCCAATGGAGTTGCCTCTAAAACTGCTAAATGACCCTCTCTAATATTCAAGTAGAACCCCCTCTAAATTCCTACAGAGCTTACTCTAACATCCCTTTGGAATCCCCATAACATTCCTATAGAACTCCCTGTAAATATTCCTATACAGCCCCCTCAAACATTTATATATATATATATATATATATATATATCATCATCATCATTTAAGATCCGCTTTCCTTGCTAGCATGGGTTGGACGATTTGACTGAGGACTGGTGAAACCAGATGGCTACACCAGGCTCCAATCTGATTTGGCAGAGTTTCTACAGCTGGATGCCCTTCCTAACGCCAACCAATCCAAGAGTGTAGTGGGTGCTATTACGTGCCACCAGCACGAAGGCCAGTCAGGTGGTACTGGCAACGGCCACGCTCAAAATGGTGTATTTAATGTGCCACCCGCACAAGAGCCAGTCCAGGGGCACTGGCAACAATCTCGCTTACACATGCCAAGGGCACAAGTGCCAGAAAGGCAACGCTGGGCACAGGTGCCATCACGATTTATATATATATATATATATATATATATATATATATATATATATATAACCCCTTCTAACAACCATTTAGAACCGCTTAGAACATGCCTATAAAACCCATATAGCATTCTGTATAGAACTCTACCCTAACATTCCAGTAGAACTGCCTCTAACATTCATTTAGAATCCTTCAACAACCACATCAGTCTATAGTAAGGTTGCCAATAGAGAATCTATCTTTCCATTGTATATGTTCAGTGAATTCATTTTTAGTATTTGAGTAATATCTGCATATAAATTAGTGCAAAACCAGCATAGCATGCAAAATACTTAAAGAATAACAATCAGAACAGATTAATTCAATAACATTAATAAATTAAAAATTTATAAGGATAGAAACATAGGCACAAGGCCATATATTTTGGAAAAGAGGATACAGTTAATTGAACAATAAAGTTGATCAAATAGAGAAAAAATGAAAAACAAAAAAGCATTTGTCATTGTCACATGGTATGATCATGTGATATTTATGAATTGATTTTATGCAATATGTAGGTATATCCAAATTCAATGTCCAAAAACATTGACTATTTAGCTAAAATATACCGTGGTTCAACATCTAATCTTGAACTTGGTTGGGTAGACATGCTGTCAGAACAACAAGCAGAGGGTCAAAGATTTGTACCTCATCACCTTCATGATACTATGCTGAAAGCCAGAAGAGCTATTAGCCTCTATGGCCCAGTCCATCTAGCTGTCAAAAGGAATACCATAAAGAGGCATACCTCATTGTGTGTGCAGTAGGAGTGCTAAACAATGAGCGTTTGCAGGAATTAATTCAGTTCTCTCCTTGGATTCTGGTTTGTATTAAAAATGAGTGACCATATGTATATCCAGTTTGAATCACTGCTGCAACCAACACATCACAGTAAACTCAAATATAAGTTATTATAACCCTTTAGAAATTAAACCAGCCATATCCAGCCAAAATATTCTATCTGTTTTACTTTCAAACTGGCCACATCTAGCCTCTTGCACTTACTCTACAATGTCATACTATAAATAAACAATTACATTATAGAAATCTTAAAGCTATGAGATAATGCATGACAAATTCAAAACATTGTGAATAAATAAGCATCACAATTGACAGAGTAATCTAAATCCTAAAGGGTTAAAAAACTACTTATTGGAATATAGTTAAAAAAAACAGAACACCACTGTCCCCTAAAAGGAAAAAAAAGCCCTCACATCATTGAGGGAATTTTTAAAATTAATATTTATTAATGCTGATATATGGATTTAAGTGGGTTTTTTTCTGTTTCTACAGCTCAGTGATGGCTTTTATCACTCTTCTTTGTTTTATATTATAATAAAAATAACATGTGGGTATATTACAGCAGATGGGCCAAAGAAGCAGCATTTGGTTACATCCATTAGTATTTTGGGTTAAGATCTTACCCAAGTCTACTTCTGTCTTTCATCTTTTGAATGGAAAAAGACTAAGCATTGGGTGGGTGGGGTTAATATAACTGACAATACTCTAAAACAAGTGGTACCCCAACATGGCCTAAATCCAATGACTGAAAATGCAACAAAAGAACTCTCTCTCTCTATATATATATATCTATAGAGAGAGAGAGAGAGAGAGCAAGTGTGAGTATAAAATGTGCATGTTAGTTGAAAGAGTTAGTGCTGAAAAGAAGAATTAGTGAAAAGTGTGATTATGTTTGAGTCTAGAGGTGAGACACAGGTGGGAAATGAAGAAAAAGTGAAGTGATGAGATATGTGCTTTAGTCAGTGCACACTTGGCAAGTTCAAAGGAGCAGGGATCATAGTAGTAGTGGTAGAAAAAGTAGAGAGAACACAAGTCAGCAGTGATTAAAAGAGTAGTGTTTCAATGAATGAACTTTTGTTTTTAACAAGAAAGTAAAATAAGTCCTAAATGTCCAGTGGTTATGAGGAGGCAATACCAATAAGACAATGAATTTTACTGTTTTTCTAACATTAACAACAGTGCTGTCTATAGTGAGCAAAATTTCCCTGAAGCAAAGCAGCATCAGTAATGATTACAATGCCATCACCACCAATAACAAAAACACAAATACAACAACAACAACCACCACCACCAATAACAACACCAACAATAACTAGAATGTGCAAGGGTGACATGAGCACAGCATGAATCTCCTCACCTCCCAGTACGGGGGATAGAGTAGTGAGAGAGGTCTTCCTTTGTTCGGTAGCTGGAACGCTAGGGGATACCACCTCAACACCTGTCTCACTTGGCCTCTTGTCCTGCTCTATCAGCAAAAAAAAAATTGGATTGGAGTGGAAAAAAAATATATGAACACAGAAATGAATAAATACATATACATATATATATATAGGAGGACAATTTATCTTACCATGCTTAATAATAAAGAGAAGAGAGAGAGAGGCAAGAATAGACAAACAAAGTAGCAAAGATGGATAGGCAGAAAGAGAAATTAAGGATTAATAGACAAAGACAAAACGGTAGCAAATACAAATTCATAGAAGCAAAGAGAGACATGTAAACAAAGGTAAGGATAAACATAGAAAGTTATAAATAGATATATAAGGATGGAGAGAGACAGAAACAAAGTGAGAGACAGAGGGATAAGCACAGAGTGAAAAGAACAGAAAGACATTAGGTGATAGAGGCAAAGAGTAAAATGAAAAATTTACAAAATAAACATAAGAAATGGAGAGTAAAAATAACAAAGCAAAAGAAAAAAGTTTAAAAGAAAAGAGAAAAAAAATGAAAAGTTTTGTTTTGATGAAATAAACTGGTGTTTATGTTAGTGGTGAATGTCAATACTTAGTAAGACACATTAAAGGTGCCAGGAAGGGAATTCAGCCATAAAATAAAAGCCCCATCCAATTCATGTCAACAAAGAAAAGCAAACACAGAAACAATGATGATAATGACACAAACACTAAAAACCATTTTAAAACTACATTTTGGGTGCAGTGGATTGAGACATTGCAAGTGGGAGATGTTAAACTGTCTTCATATTCTAACACTGGGGAAAAAAAAACCTGTTGGTCAGATCTGCTATCGAGAATATTATCACTTATCAGTATACTTTCTCAGCTGAGCTGCAAAACTCAGCATCCTGATGCTTTCCTCCCCACTCTTTATATCTTCCTTGATCTTTTTCTGCAGCATGTACCTTCTGCCATCAGCATATGCCACATATTTTATCTAATACTCATCCTTATAACAGTGTAACTGTCTCTTCTGCACATACTGGCTGATATCTTTAGTACCTAGCTGCTATTCCCTTTGCTCACAGTTCACCTTCTATGTAAATTAATATGACACATCCAACAGATTATGCTCACTCTCTCTTCCGACTTGGCATTCAGTACCTGAGCCTAGTCAGTTACCATGTAGCATCACACATTTTACATTTAAACTTGTATGTAGAAAAACAGAGAAACCTTTATTGCCAACAGAAATATCTGAGATACACATGAAGAGAGTTTCTATTTATTAGCTCAATTTCTCCAAAATCCCCACTCCCTGAAATTTGTGAAAGTGTGTTGAAAAGACTGAGATAGCATACAGAAGTTACTTTCATTTTAAGTAGGAACCACATGAAGCAGCAAGTGGACCTTCATAAAGTTACTTCATCTAAATTTCCTTGCTTTCTATAAAATAAAACGAAAAGGCTCAATGAGGAATCTTCTATATAACTTCTTGGTCTACTCAAGTATAGTAGCCAAATATAACTTCACACAAATCTTACTACTTCTTAAGACAGGTTGCTCTTTAAAACCAAAATTGCAACAAGAGCCAAAATACTGACACACACTGATATGTTGTACATTTTATATCCATATAGGTAAGGATATTCATTCACAGTTAGGTAGATACCAGCTAAAAAAGGGTACCAGCCAGATAAAAAAACAGATAACCCAAATAATATATCAACACACTTATCTGAGCAGGGAAGAAAATTTCAAGGAAAAATACAAAAATAAAATATTAAATGACTCGTGATTCTCTATTTCAAAGTTGGTTACCTACATAAGATCTTAACAGCAACATCAAGCAGGTTAATCAAGTATATAGAAAAACTCACTGATGACTTTTATGGGCTCTCCTTTTTAAAACTATAGGAAGCTTATTGAAGATTTTAATGTAACATTTATTAAACTGAGCTTTTATACTAAAGCAGAAAAATGGATTCAACTGAACTCTTCATGACTATCTCATCAAAGACTGCCAACTTTAATTGGTGTCTAAAAATAACAGAAACTTGGTGAGATGTGGCTGAGGTCCATTTGAGTGTTGGGCCTCATGAAGAATAGGTGGCTGAGTTCCTTTTGAGCAGGTCTCACGGAAGCGAGGTGGTTGAGTTCCTTTTGAGGAGTGGGCCTCATGGAAGCAAAGTGGCCAAGTTCCTTTTGAGTGTTAGACCTCACAGAGGCAATGACCAAGATCTTTGGCATTATGTCGTGCTTGAGAAGACCCGTCAAGCTGAGCAAAATCGCAGTCGTGGCAGATACCAGTGTCATGCAAATGGCATCTGTGCCAGTGGCATGTAAAAGCACCCATTACACTCTCGGGTTGGTTGACATTAGGAAGGGCCTCTAGCCATAGAAAACCATGCCAAATCAGACTGGAGTCTGGCACAGCCTTCCAGCATGCCAGCCCTGATCAAACCATCCAACCCATGCCAACATGGACAATGGACATTAAATGAAGATGATGATGATGATAATGATTAAACTGGTGTTTGGAATACAACTTAATGCAAACATAAAACTGCGATTGAAATTTGTTTCTATTAGTATTCAGGTAACAACAGGGTTTTGGCTGAGATTTTAATTAGAATAGGAACGCTTTGGGTGAGAAGCTGTCATTGCACCATGGAAAGACTGTGATGAGTTGATATTGTATTATAGAGAGATAAACATTCTTGGTTGAGCTAAGTGCTAGGTAACATGATCTCAAGGATAGAGAAATAAATAAATGAGAAGTTGGGAAACTGGTAATGAAAGAAGGATTAGAAACAAGCTTACCTCCTGTAACTTTATCCAGAATGTCATTCAGTATAGCTTCAGCTATTACCTTACCATTTTCTTCTATTTTCTCACTCTTTTCTGTCTCATCTTAAAAATAGAAAGTAAACACCAACAATCAGCAAATTAGAATACAAGGCCATTTTCACATGTGCACACAGATATATTTATTAGTAGTAGATGAGTATAGGTTGCACAATGAAGAAATTATACATTATAAGCACCAGTTTAAATCAGAAATGAGAAACAGGTTCCCTGGCAAGACTCAAACAATGTTCAGTATGGTTTCTTTGGCCAAATGTCCATCTTATCATCAACCCATCTAAAGAGTGTACCAAATAC
>NC_142935.1:44289981-44394981 GCF_046866305.1 Octopus bimaculoides | reverse complement strand
CTAAACATGACACTCACCTCCAAATCAGATTCACTTTTCTTTTCTGTTTTCAGGATTTGTTTATCTTTCTGTTTCTCTTGATCCTGGCAAACAATATACATGCATATATATATCTTACTATCATCTATCTATATTGTTATTCATCATTTTCTCCCATTTCTCTCTTACTCTCTCATTATCAGCATCCATCTCACTCATTCACATTGCCCTTTCTCCTCTAACACTTATTGACAACCATCACTCTCTCTACCAACCCTCCTGTCTCTTACTCTCTCCCTTTCTCTTTTCTCATGCCACCTCACCAAATGCTAAGCCAAACACACACTGGCTGAATCATATCTGCTGTGTTTTTGCACATCTTGTATATTTAATTAGTAGTTATTCAATGTGGAACATACTACAAAGTCTTGGTGGAAACAGGGTCAAACTTCTTAGCTGTCACCTACAAACCAAACCATGTATGTCTGTTTATTATTCCATTGCCTAAGTGCATGATAGAAGTAGAATTTGAATATATATATGTATATATATTCAAATATTTTAACTGATTCTTTCATTAAATATAAATTCAAGCAGGTGTTTTTAAAATTTAAAATTCAATAAAAATAGTTCATTTTTTTTCAATAAACAATTTTGGCTACCATTTTGAATTCAATACCTTCACAATTTGTGAATATACTTTAAAAAATTTGAACAAAACAAAAAACAGAGCAGCACCCATGAGCACTCAGAATTGTTGACACATGGAGTGAAATAGTTCATGTCAGTTACCAGCTCTCAGTACACTTCATCCTTCAAAACTCAATGCTTCTGGAAATTCAACATCATTCTTGATATACCTATGCATGCTTTCCTCTTTATGTTCCTTTTTTATCTTTTTGTCTTTTATTCTGTGTACTGTGAACATCTACCCTTCATTGATGCCTTCTTGACTTCATGTATCCTTTCTGTCCCTTTTTTAACCTTTTCTGACACTTAGTAATGTACCTGAGCACTATACACGCAAGAGACACCACGAAAAATGAGAGAAGTTCAAAAATGTCCTCTGACCTTATCAGATGTATTTTACAAGATGACCTCTCTATGATAGTTGTTCTATCAGGTTACTTCTTTATAAAGAATAGTGATCCTAAAACCAGCAGTTTCCTATAAGTCAACTGTCCTAAACATGACACTCACTTCTGAATCAGATTCACTTTTCTTTTCTGTTTTCAAGATTTGTTTATTTTTCTGTTTCTCTTGAGCCTAGTAAATAATATACATATCTTACTATCATCTACCTTTATTACTATCCAACACTCTGAAATGACTTTTTCCTCTATCACTCATTACTGACAACCACCACTCACTCTCTCTCTCTCTCTCTGATGACTGTCACTTTTCTTCTACCACCTTATCTAATTGTATACCAAACATACAATTGTAGATGTACGTAAGAAGATAGGATGTTAAATAGTTACATTTAAAACTCATTCTTTTGAGTTGTTTGTAGCTAATTTTCTGACCAAAAACCATGAAGAGGTTAACTATCATTCTTTCATTCTTTTTTCTAATACTCTCACTCACACCATTTTGATTCTCTTCCATTATCCTTTCTTCTTATCACCCTCACAACAATGATGCTTCTATTCAATATCCTTACCAACAACCATCATAAAGCTGTTACTCATTCACTGTATTCTATTACCCTCTAGCTCTAGATTCAGTCTCATCTACTCATGCAGGAAAGAGAAGAATAAGCAGAGACAATACAGGAAAGAGCTGACTCTGATGTTAATAAACATTATGTAGAGAGAACTCTTTAATCTTTCCAGGACAAGACAACCTTTCTAGAGCTTGTATCATAATAAATTCACCAAGGACATACAATAAGGTAGTTGACCATAGGAAAAGCAAAAAGCTTCAGAAATTAGTCCAAAAAATTTAACATACAAAAAATGTAGTCTTTGATTAATCCAGCAAATTAGTAACTTGAAATAACAACTGACTTGAACTGTAATGCCAACCAACCCATGCCAGCATGTAAAAACTGGCATAAAATGAGATACATATATAGCTGTTTTTACATACACATAGCTATTATTTATTTATATATAAACACACACACACATGTATATATATCTACAAACAAATACAAGTTGATAACTATATACCAGTACCAAACTGGTACATCAAAATACTGGGAAATTGCTTAGTGAGCCTCTTTAAGTTGAGCCTTCTTTTAATGGTAGACTATTTATTGGTAAATATGTTCACTTCTTACTGCCTCACAATTTTCAATTATCATATTTTTTTTGTGGTTGCTTAGTGTTATACAATTATCAAATTTAAACTAGTTTCAATTGGAATTTCAGTTCTGTAAAGTAAGCTGCCACATTTAAGTTATCTAATAGAACATATTAAATTTTAAATAATTTAAAAATAAGCAACATTAAGAAATACATTGGAACAAAAATACAAGACAGCCAGATTAATTACTACAGTAAAAAATAGATAAATTAGAATATTTTCTTGAATAATAAAATATAATCTGTCTAGTTTGTTGAATTTAACAGTTTAAAACTATAAACTATAAAGCTTTTCTAGTGCCGCTGGACTGGCTCCTGTGCAGGTGGCATGTAAAAAACACCATTTGAGTGTGGCCTTTGCCAGTACCACCTGACTGGCCCTCGTGCTGGTGGCACGTAAAGGCACCCACTACACTCTCAGAGTGGTTGGCATTAGGAAGGGCATCTGCCAGATCAGATTGGAGCCTGGTGCAGCCATCTGGTTCGCCAGTCTTCAGTCAAATTGTCCAACCTATACCAGCATAGCTACTAGGCTAGCCTGAACATGTGTGCTGCTTCACCCCAGTTATCGAAAATGCATGCACTTCTTCCAGCCCTGCAATGAAACCCTCCTTTTCCATATTTTTACACACAAGAACCTCAAACAATCATTACACAAACTGGAAAATGCGGTTGGAAAGTATAATTAGCTTGCAAACAAGAAAGCCATAGTTTTATGATCATGCATATCACTGTTACCAGGCAAAATTTGAAATATTTCACATCAAATTATGTGACAGGACATAACACCATACAAAAACTCACGCCCAACCTTTTCATGTATATCCATCATCCTTCTTCATTCTAGGAGTGACCTCAATTGCTCTCTATATTACTCAGTTTATGAGTCTTTAATTGGATTAAGAAATTTTGAATAAGTTATTTGTGAAACCACCAATTTTACTACTACAAGTGTTTGATTACATTGCCTAATGTATAGTACTGTTCTTGTTCATATAAGCCTATAATAACAGTGACATGCTAATGCCAGAAAGTGAGCGATATGCATAGTTAGTGGTGGCTACAGTTTCACATACACTATTTGAATCATGTATGTATATTGTATTATTGCACAGTTTCTTAATGTCAAACACTGTACAAACACTTAGTGGAAGAACCTGAATAGTGTAATGGATAGTTGCCACCTGACAGTAACCAGGTGTGTCTTATGGTTATCTGTGTATTTCACTGCCCATGTGCATGAGGAGAAGGATTTGAATATATTACATATATATTTGAATGATGTAAACAATCCTTTCATTAACTATACAAATATGAGGGTGGCTGAAGTGTTTAAACTTTGAAAATTCAATAAAACAGTTTATTTTTCCAATAAACAATTTTTCCGCAGTTTACTTTTACTTGAGAAGACAGTGCCTGCAGATGAGCAATGATGTCCAAAATTGTCACCTGAATATGCTTGAGATCTTGCAAGTCCTATAACAGTGGTTCCAACAGGTTACTACTTAGTAACCTTAAATGAAGCCAAAACTTTCCTACAGGTCAACTGTCCTAAACATGACACTCACCTCCAAATCAGATTCACTTTTCTTTTCTGCTTTCTGAACTTGTTTGTCTTTCTGTTTCTCTTGATCCTGGCAAACAATATACACATATAAATATATCTTACCCTCTACTATCATTGTTGCTTTCCTTAATTCTCACACATTACTCTTCTCTAACGCTCATTATTGACAACCATCACTCTCTCAACCAACCCTTTTGTGTCTCTCCTATTAATCTCTCTTCCATCATCATGCCACCTTAGTAAATTCCAAACCAGACATAATTGTTGAGGTGTGCCCAAGAGGATTGGATGTTAAGTATTTGCAGTTAAATCTCACTTCTTGCTATTTTGTATTCATCAGTTTCATAACCAACAACAGTCATAAGGCTGTGTATCACATTCTCATTCGCTTTTCTATTATATATATCTTCCATCATGCATTTGCACATGTATGCAAAGCCTTCAGGCAAGATTTTGCAAAGAAACTATCAGTTGCCTTTGGACACCAGTCTCTCCTCTCCACATTATTAATGCTTATCTAAAAGAGAAACTGCCAACATGAACCAATACATTTAGATATCAATGAAATCATAAGCATTGCTGTCAGAACAGACTTCAAAACACTGTGCCTAACAATCTAACAATTCAATTGATCAACAGACTTGGGCTTTTACTTTTTGTTTTTTTATGGAGATGAGAAGCAAAGTTCACCTTGGTGTGACTTAAGTTCAGTTATAAGAAACACTGTAATTCTAACAACTCTGCCAATTCATCTCTTGCATTACTCTCACTCTTACCACTCTGGTCCTTTTCCATTAGATTCTTTTTCTCTCATGTCACACTCATGGTTATGTTGCTTTTATTCAATACCCTTGCCAATAACCATCATGTAGCTATCACACATCCTCTCATTCCTTTCACTCTCTTGCACTGGATAGTGCAGGAAAGAAAGGAATAAACAGGGACAATGCAGGGATAAGGTAACAATCTTTAGTCTTGCTGAGGGGCAAAGCTATCTTTCTACTGCTGATAAATAAATTGGAGACAACATTCAATTGAGAGAAATCTTTAGCTGCCAGAAGCAAAAAACGAAAACATCTCTGGTACTAGTGATATAAAATGCATCAAGGACACTCAATAAGGTGGTTGGTCAAAGGAAGGGTGTCCAGCTGTAAAAATTATGACAAAAATATTCAACATACAAATTGTGTAGTCTATAAGTCAAATAGGCTATAGATACAAAATAAGAACTGACTCAGAGTGGAATGGCATCCAACCTATGCCAGCATGCAAAAGCAGACATATTATGATCATCACACACTAAAACACATATGTATGTATACATACACACACACAGTGTATATATATATATATATATATATATATATATATATACACACACATAGCTATTATATATCTATATATGTATATATATACCCACAGACATACAAATACACATAGATAACGACATACCAATGTTGAGCTGGTCCACTAGGATACTAGGAAATCTCCTGGTGAGCCTTAAGTTGAGCCTCTTTTTTTTGATGATAGAATATTTGACGGCATATGTAGATATGTCTGCTTAAAAAAAAAAGATTTCTCAATCTTTCTTACTGCTTCATCATTTTTAATTATATTTCATGTTTTATTGTAGCTGATTATTTATTGTTGTTATGCGATAATTAAATTTAAATTCGTTTTAGATCAGTTTTAGAACCTGTAATTCAAACTGCAACACATAACATTAAATTTTAAATTCTATTTCACTTAATTCGAAATTAAGCAACATTTTAAGAAATAACAAACAAGAACTAAACTACATGGGAAGGCAAGCTGATAATAGAAGAAATATGTACAAGTTATGCTTCTAATTTCATGAATAATCCAATATTAAATATTCTGTCTAGTTGTTGAATTTGAAGCTAGAAAGAAGTTACTTATTCAAGTAGCTTAATACAGTAATTTAAATCTTTGAGGTTAGTTACATGCTAGTATCAAAAAATGAAAGATATGTACAGTAGTTAGCAGTAAAAACACCATATATTCATATAGTGTGAATTATGTACCCTCTGTTTTTGTACATAATGTATATTTTATTGGTGGCTTCTCAACTAGATCATTCTGCAATCTGATAGAAGGCCTGAATGATGTAATCCATGCTGGTAGTTGTCAAATAGTCAAGCCATATGTGTCTGTATCTGTGTGTATTATTTGTGTATTTCATTGCCCAAGTGAAATTTGAATATATTGGTGCAGCCTCCCAGCTGGTGCAGCCTCCCGGCTTGGTGCAGCCTCCTGGCTCTCCAGTCCTTAGACAAACCATCCAACCCATGCCAGCATGGAAAGCAGACGTTAAATGATGATGATGATGATGATTATTATTATTTCTTCATGATTTAATTGTTGTTCTATGATAATTAAACTAAAATTTATTTCAGTCTGGTTCTGTAAAGCAAGCTGCAACGTTTAAGTTACTTTATAGAGTGTATAAAATTTAAATTGTATACACTAATTCAAAAATAAGCAAAAAGAATAAAAATATAGGTAAGGCAGGCCAATCACTATAATAAAACATGCAAATTATGGTCATATTTTCATAAGTAATGTAATATATAATCTGTCCAGTTGTTGAATTAAACAGTTTCAAGCTATAAAGAAGCTACTCAATGATTTATAGCTGTCATGGAAGCTAATAAGGTCAACTACATTCTAGTACATGAGAAAATGAGAGCTACATATAGTAGTAAGTGGCTGATAGAATAACATGTATTGGATCATCCCATAAATAATGCAGTGTTTTCAATTGTATGAACTTCAAGTCGGAGGGGGACAGGATAAACTACCTGCATCAACTTGCAATAAAAGCAGGTAGTAATTACACCTTGTCCTTATTTTTAGTGCAAGTTTTGAAAAGTGCAGTTCAATTTTAACAGTTGTTTTTTCAAAGCTATAATGGAAGTGACAAAGGTGCATATTCAGCATATTTTGCTTGATGAATTCAATAAAGGCAACAACACAATGGAAAGTGTGAGGAATATTAATGCAGAATGTAGGGATAGGACAATAAACATAAACCAGTATCAACAGTGGTTCCAGAAATTCCGAGCTGGAAACTACAGCCTAGAAAATGAGCCTTGTCCTGGAAAATCCACTCACAGATATGCTTTATCCACCTGATCACAGGTGTTCTATCACTTCTGTGCTTTTTCGTATCCTATTGATACGATAATGGCCCTTGCTTCTCAAAGTTGATTAGGTTCTTGTCACTTCAATTCAAGCATTCTACTCATCTCTCTTTAGCTCATTATCCTTGTAGTGTCCAACAGTCCGGTCTCACACTATTCATGATGCACATTCCTCCCTTCCCAAAACATCAGCCCTCAGGAATTCCCACCCTGCTCATTATCATTCATGCAACTGTTAATTTAAAATGGCTCATGAGGAACATTCATAGCATCAATCTCACTAGTCCAAGAGGGCCTGCAAAGTCCATATGCATTGCCACTTCCTCCAGACCCAGCAAGTGCAAAAACCAAAACAAAAAAAGAGAGTTGAAGCATTTAAAATTAAATATTCAATAAAAATAGATTATTTTCTCAATGAACAATCTTTGACTACATTAGAATCATGCTAGATTTCTTCCCTGTATGACAGCCGTGGTCCTGACAGGATACTTCTATAAATGGCAGGGATCCTAAATTAAATCAGTACCTTCCAGTAGGTCAACTGTCCTAAACATGACACTCACCTCCAAATCAGATTCACTTTTCCTTTCTGTTTTCTGGACTTGCTTATCTTTCTGTTTCTCTTGATCCTGGCAAACAATATACATATACAAATATCTTAGTATCACCTACCTTTATTGCTATCCACCATTCACTCTCCTCTATCACTTCTTATTGACACACACACACACTCTTTTTCCCCATTACTCCCTCTTTTATCATCTTGTCTCTTTACTGTTATTCTCTTTTTAACCCCAGCAAATTCTGAGCCAAATATGCAGACACTGAATGTACCCATGAAGTTTGGATATTTATATTTGCACTTATTTCTCCCTCACTCATACAACTTCCACTCAATATCCTGTCCCATAATCATCAAATAACTATCACTCACTAACTGTCTTCCATTACTCTATTACTCTCTTAATCTGATCATTCTGTTTCTCTCCCCTCACTCTAGTTCAATCACCTTCATGGTCATGTACAATCTCCTTACTAACAGCTATCATGTCACTGAAATGACTCTCTCTCTCTCTCTCTCTCTCTCTCTCTCTCTCTCTTGCTCCCATCACTTTGCCGTATATGCTAAGTCGTAGTTTGTAAAGGCTGGGAAAAGAACCCAATTGAAAAGAAAATCCAAAGGATATGGAAAATTGGTATTGATGCTACCCAAAACAACAGTAAACAGCCTATTAAGTAGCTATGCTAATGCATATACTAACAGCCAACTAAATCATTATGAAGCCAAACATCACTAATGGAATTGACAAAATTCTACACAAATGGATAGTACTCAAGACACAGCAATGATGGGCCAGGAATTTATTATTTTGTTACAAAGTTGGCAGATGGGCAACCAGAATACTTTATTGGCCAATCTAAAATCAGAAGCCAGCTTAAACCCGATGTCCTCCTGTTACAGTGGTACCAACACAAACAGGAACGCCTTATACCTTGTGTGATTAAAGAGTCCTTGCTGCTCTATAACATGTTCATTCACTCAGCTGCTATGTAATTAGGAGCTGAATAGACAAAAACAGCAGTGAAAGAACTAGGATGGGTGAGGAGAGAACAAGTGTGTGACAGTATACAGAATGATTGAGATGAGAGGATGATGAATGGTAAGAAGTGGTAGAAAATGTGAAAGAGGTTTTAAAACAAGACATTTCGATGAAGTAATTAAATCAGATGTAGAAAGTGATATTGTAATAAAATGCGAATTCACAAAAATTACAACATCAGGGAGGTAACAAATGTCAGGTGAACTGAATAATGATGTAAGTATTGATGGTTAGTGGATCATTACATGGTAGAAATATCTCTGAGCTTTCACTACAAGTATTTCTAACTGCTGTGAAACTGTAAAAGAGGACAAGACAATATGTTTTAATCCAGGCTGTTTCAAAGAATCCAAAGGAGATGAGTTGTCACCAGAAACCTTGACAAACATCTACAGTTTAGGTTTGGACAAGATCTTAACTAAAAGCAGTCTTTTTATCCTAAACTTTGACCACTTTCCAAAAACTTTGAATGGTGAACTTACAACAAACAGACCCTTAGAATCACAACTGCTCATACTTCAAATTCAATATAAATTCCAGTCCTGTTTCATGCTTGGAACATGTAAGAAATGTCTGATTTGTTGTTTCCTTAAAATTTGTTCTTAGCTTATAAATATCTTTTAAGCTAGTTAGTTATTCACTTAAGTTAGTTGCAAACGAGTATTCATTAAGAATACTAAAACTCCTGTTACACTCCAGGCAATCAAACGAAATACTCAAAATTTTTATGTTGATGTACAACAAAAAAGATTTACTTGCTGAGATTTCTGTGGATAATATTGTTCCTTTTCTCATGAGAAACTCAATACAATTTTCTTGGTTGTTTGCTATCAAGGTGATTTATACTTAAAACAAACATTCCATGTATGTTATTATGATTAAGATTTTTAATTTACATAGTATCTATTTATTCATTCAATATTGGCTTTTGTTTTATTTTTACCCAAGCAAGCAAGCAAGAATTTAGATGGAGACATACATGAGACAGGATTTAACAGCTGGGTGCTTTTCCTGTTGCTAACCCTTGACTATTTTTCAAGTAGCTGCTTATATTTTTTTGTTTTATTAATGGAGATATCTGACACTGCAGAGCAACTGATCATAATATCAACAAAAAAATGTTAACATCATCACCATCTCACTTAAATGGGGACAAATGTGGAATATCAATATTCTCACACAAACATATAATGGACTCCCTGCAGGCCTAGATACACTGTCTGAAAAAAGGGAAGACGGTCAGAGCTGGATCAGAGTTGCTATACATATACAATAACAGCAGGCATGACTACATTGTCAAATTCACTTTGCAGTGTGTTGTTCTCAGCTTAACCCTACTATGTGGTACCCTGAATCAATGTCTTCTACAATACCCTGGAGCATTGTAGAAGATATTCTGAGTGAAAACGGGAGAACAGAAGCAGTATGGAAAGCCCTTAAACTGTACCTGTCCCAGTGTAGTAGACTTAATCCATCGCCTGCTTTAACACTGACACTTGGTCCTTAGTGGAGTCCATTCTGTTGTTGCAAGCATTCAAGGTAGGTTTCTGGGCTGAAAATAACTCCTCCTCTTCCTACCAGTCTCAGACCCCATGCATAAAATCATGGACACTACCCATCTACCTATGACACAAACCATAACATTATGGAATGGTGAAACTTGAAGCAAATAAAGCTATAAATAATAGCATTCAACTTTTACTATCCAAAAGGATTTTTAACCTAATATTTACACACTATAGGTGCAGGTGTGGCTGTATGGTAAGAAGTTTGCTTCCCAACCACATGGTTCTAGGTTCAGTCCCACTGTGTGACACCTTGAGCAAGTGTCTTTGACTATAACCTCAGGCTGACCAAAGCCTTGTGAATGGATTTGATAGATGGAAACTGAAAGAAGCCTGTGTGCATCTTTGTATCTGTGTTTATCCTCCACTACTGCTTTACAATTGGTGTTGGTGAGTTTACATTCCCATAATTTAGTAACTGGGCAAAAAGAAACCAATAGGATAGGCACTAAGCTTAAAAAAATAAATAAATAAGTACCGGAGTCAATTCACTTGACTAAACTTCTTCAAGGTAGTGTGCCAACATGGCTGCAGTCTAATGACTGAAACAAGTAAAAGCTAAAAGCTTAAAATCTATGATTTATAACTTTACCTGCTTCAAGTTTCACCATTCCAAAAACAGAATTATTTCATGTTTTCTCAAAGTTTATAAATTCTTATGATGTTTCAACATTTTATTTTGTCGTTTTTTTTTTTTTAATTAGCCCTATTTCAGCATCAAAGGTTAAATTTTGATTTCCTAAATGCCATGTTTCTAACACAACTAACATCTAATTAATTATCTTATAACCAAGCCTGAAAAAAACTAATAAATAAAAAGTAAAAATGGTGAAAAGCACAAGTTTGTTCTTCTATTGACTGAATGTGAACAAAAATGTGAAGTAGCATTTCTAAACTCAGCTGGCAGTTTAAGAATACTTCAATATGTCAAACTATCTCTTCTGATTGTACAACAAGTGCTACGATTCATTTAAAAGGTTTTAGCCTAAATTCAATACAGCTAAACTGTGTCATTTCATGTTATATAGAGAAGAGAAAAAGGAAGACAAAAAGGAACAAAGTTCATTAGTTTATTTCTTTACTTCCTTTACCCTACTGCCACTACCACTACTGCCACCACCAATTAACTAACAATACCTGCACGATCTCTTTTTTCAAGTTCATTCTCTGAATTTTCAATTTGTATATAATTTTTTTCCTTTTTTATGTTTCTATGTCTATTACATGTGCTTTTTATGTCTGTGTGCGTGCGCACGAGAGAAAGAGAGGGCATGTATGTGTTATGTCAGGTAAGTTTATTACAGCAAACATTTGTTGACTGATTCTATATGTTAAAATAGTCATATATATGCAAGTACAGATAGTACATGTGTGTTTGTGTGTGTGTGTGCATACACGTGTCTATGTGTATGTATTCTAACTCACTAAAGTTACAGATTGTTTCATCTTCAAATAAAAAAATATATATTACTCTCCAACATTAACTTCCAAACAAACTTCCAAATATTATATGCATATAAATGATAGTGTGTCCATGTCTGTATACATGTGTGTATTACTGGGTGAGATGTTTTTTTCTCTCATGTTTTTCTTTTTGTCAGGTAAATTGTTTTTACTGTTGGATCATCCTTATGACTAATCGTTAAGCTAGAGAGGTAGTTGCAAAACCCATTTCTATCCAATTACACAAACTAAAGAAAGCAGAATTAGGTGCCTTGTTCTTTGACAACATTACAGTACTAAGTTTTGAACTAACAATCATTTAACTCAGCAGCTAAACCACTAACATATATATAATCATCATCATTTAATGTCCGTTTTCCATGCTGGCATGTGTTGGGCAATTTGACAGGAGCTGGCCAACTGAAGAGTTGCCTGAGCTCCATATCTGTTTTGGCATGGTCTCTACAGCTGGATACCCTTCCTAACACCAATCACTTTACAGAGTGTACAGGGTGTTTTTACACAGCACTGGCATAGGTGCATTTATGTGGCACAAACACCCATGAGCCTGCATGATTCAGAACGCTCAGCTGGAAAGGGATGCAAGGGACAAGCCTGTATGCAATGACAACCACAACTTTACTTAACTTGACATGACTTCTCAAGCACATATGTCAAGCAAAGTAAAATTGTGGTTGTCCTTGCATACAGTATTTTACTTAGCTTGCCATGTGTCACCACCATTATTTAAACAACACCTTTCCTTTTCCATGCTTGCAAATGTCGGAGAGAGTTTATAGAGGCAGATTTTCTATATAGTATGTCGCATGTGCCATTAAATGTATAACTACTACTGGTGAGTTTAGGGCTCCATGTAGAATATCATCACCCAGTCTACTTTCAGTATAGTAATGTGGTTAGTATTATAGTTAGTAGTATTGTTATATTATAGTTAGTAGTTACAATATACAGAGCAAACATAGGGAAAATCATGATAAACCCAAAATGCAGTTAATATAATTTTTTTCTCCCTATGCATGCTTCATGCTGTGGTTACTTGCATCTCTGAAGTGGATGTCTCATGCATAATTGGATACTGAACCACAACTTATCAGTGAAACACTTTATTGCATTATGCTACACATATCTCCCCTAAGAACTATTGAGGTCCAACATCCAACTGCAAAGAGAAATCATTCACTGCTGAGGAGGCAAATAACCACAATGGTGAAACATACGCAGGGAACAAATGATGGTCATGCCTTAATCGTAATTTGTACCATATATGCATATCATCATCATTTGGGTGTTCACTTTTTCATGGAGTTTATTGAGGCAGATTTCCTACAGCTGGATATCCTTCCTATCACCATTCCTCACCTGTGTTTAAGCAAGGAAAATTTCCTCGAAGCCTAGACATATTCTTGTAGAATATTGGAAATGAATGACGCTACTTGTATGACAATGACAACCATTTTACAATTATTATGCAATGTCAAGACAAGGAAACACAAACACACACACGTGTGTGTGTATGTGTGTGCATTACAGCAGTATCAAGGTCAACCAGTTCAAGCATGAGCAAACTTTAGGTTAGTTAAAATGTTTGTGACATATTTCAACCTCTAAAGGCAAATTCACTGCAGTTACCAAGGAAAAAAATTCCATATCTGTCCAGTGTTGGCTCCTGTAGGATTCCTAGATGCATTTCTAGCCCTTTAGGCATTATGAATGGGAAATACTGAAGAGAGGCAACTCTGGACAGACTTATTAGAGTCATGGTTTTGACTAAAACACAGTCCACATTGACTGAGTTGCGCCATTAGACCGTTAGGGTGGTAAAAATTACAACAGTATCAGCACCAAGCAGAGTTTAGACATGAGCAAACTTTAGGTTAGTTAAAATATATTTGTGACATATTTTAAATTCTGAAGACAAATATATATTTATATATGTTCATATACAGTGGGTTTCTTTCAGTTTCCATCTACTAAATTGGCTCACAAGGCTCTGGTTGGCCTGAAGATACACAGAAGTTTGGTAAGATATCTAATAAGTTCATGTTGTAAGGAAAGGTGGAATCTAATGATTCATGCAAGAGTCTTTCTTTGAAGGAATTACACAAACACACATACAATAGATGCAAACAAATATCATTACATCAAAATCATACACCGACACATATACATGCATACATATACACACACATGGATAAAGCAAAATGATTAGGTGTATGAGGAAGAAAACCATAAGTCACGGATTCACATGCCACTACAGTTATTTCATCATCAATCAACAAGAGAGAATTCAATGTGGCTCAGTTTTTTACTGGGGTGAAGGATAACACTCAATACATTTACACAAGCATCAATAACTGTCACAATTCATGGATACAAGATGTGGAAAGACAAAGAAACTCACAGCTTGGGATTCCATTCTGGAGAAGATAACATTAAGCATCTGAGTGAGCGTGGCCTTGGCTGTTGTCTGGTTGACTAGGTTCTTGCTGGCCAAGTAGATGTTGTAACAGGTACGTACTGCTTGTAGAACAGTTCCTTCATGGATCTCACAGTTGTTTGATGTCACTACAGTTAGCAAAGCCTAAATGAGACAGCAATAACAATAATGATAATATTGATAATCATAACATTAGTAGCTGTAATAATTTCTTTTATTTCAAAATTACAATGGAGGACTTGACAAAGAGAAATAATAATCCTTTCTACTAAAGGCACAAGGCCTGAAATTGGGAGGGAAGGGACTATTCGATTACATCAACCCCAGTGTTTCACTGGTACTCAATTTATCGACACTGAAAGGATGAAAGGCAAAGTTGACCTTGGCAGAATTTGAACTCAGAACATAGCAATGGGCAAGACACTAAGAATTTCATCCAATGTGCTAACAATTTTGCCAGCTTGTTGCCTTAAAGAGAAATAATAATAACAGTAATAATTCTTTCTGTAATAGGCATGAGGCTTGAAATTTTGTGAGAAGGGGTTAATTGATTACACTGAGCCCAATGCTCAATTGAAGAGATGAAAGGCAAAGTCAACCTTGGCAGAATCTGAACTCCTAAAGTAAAGTTGGAAGACATGCCATAAGCATTTTGTCTAGTAACTATTCTCTCAACATGTCACCTTCAATAATAATAATAATAATAATAATAATAATAATGGTTTCAAATTCTGTCACAAGGGCAGCAGTTTTGGGGGAGGGGATGAGTTGATTACATCAACCCCAGTGCGTAACTGGTACTTATTTTATCAACCCCAAAAGGATGAAAGGTAAAGTCAACCTCAGAATTTGGACTCAGAACATAGTGACAGGCAAAATACCACTAAGCATTTCGTCCAGTGTGCTAACAATTCTACCAGCCCACTGCCTTAGTAGTAGTAATAATAATAATAATAATAATAATAATAATAATAAGAGCACAAACCTCCGCCAAAGCAACACCAACGTACTCTCAACGATTAGTCAGACATGATTTTTAAAATGAGAATATCTGAAATTAACTCGACTGCTCTCACAAGCGAGAATATTAAAAATGAATCCAACTGCTCTCAAAAATTAAGTAAAACACTCAGAAAAATAATCCAGAATCCTTGTCCGGTACCTGATGGATCCCAATGGTAGTCATGGAATGTGAAGGTAGCTGTAGAAAATTTAGCAATAGTAATAAATAGTTTATCCTTATTTAATACAAGCCAAAGTTAACAAATTCACCATTAAAAATAGTTTTAAAGGCAGAGGTAATAATAAGTTCTACTTAGGAATTTTTAAATAAATAGCATGAGACCTTTTGGCTTTCTCTTCTCTTAAATTCCAGCCTTCCTTTATTATTCCTGTTGTTTTAGATCGATGTATAAATGTATGTATACATGTAAGTATACTGTAAAGTGTTAATATGTATGTAATATATATATATTATAAAAATATGTTAGTGCTGTTTAATTTCTGAATGGTTTTGCTGCCATTTGTTTATGTAGTTTGATTTCTTTATCCATCAGTTTCTACTAAGATAGAGACAGGAGTAAAATTAATAATAGAGAAATGAAAATAAAACTTTGGAAACTTTGGAGATAATTGAGAAAGACTTGAAAGTCAACGCAAGATTATAATCATATAAAGTAAGTATAACAATCCAGAATCCTTGTCCAGTACCGGATTGATTCCAAAATCTAACCAGTTTGTGCCAGTCATGAGGCCAAATACCCCTGAAACTTTCATCTGAATCCATCCAGCGGTACTTGAGATCTTGTCCATGGACAAACAAACAAACATGACTGAAAACAATATCTCCGCTTTCACTAAGGTGGAGGCAATAATGATAATAATAATAATAATAATAATAATAATAATAATAATAATAAAAGGTAACTGTCATCCCAGTAGTTGTAGGGGCACCTGGAGAACTAACAATCAAGTTTGAGAAATATGTCACAAAAATTAGAATTGACAGGAGGGTAGAGTATGCTCAAAAAACTGCTGTATCAAGTACAGTGAAGATTTTGAGATTGGTATATGCGTGTTAAGTATCTTCCACAATACTTAACATCTAAGTACCTAGTCTTATAATTTGTAGAAAGAGACCGTGAGAGACCCTTGACAACAGATTGCAGTCTGCTCTCAGAGAATTAACTGGAGCAGGTAAGATCGAGAGCTTTGAGAAGTAAAATCTAATAACAACAACAATAATAATAAAAACTGAGAAAAACAAAGATCTGCAAACAGATGTATTGTTACAATTATTACTGCAAAAGCAAAGTTGAAATTGTGCTACGAATATGGATACTTGGTAAAATAACAAAGAAAATGAAATCGTGGTTGGAGAAGACTGGACCTGAGATTTGTATATAGCTACTATAGAAAACTACATAATTAACTACAAAAGAATTCACTAGAAAATTTGGCTGATAAAAAAATCTCAAATAGCTCTTTGTCATTGATTATGACTCAACCCTTGGGAGTGTAAAAATACTAAGATCTATCCACAATGATGAATGTTTCTAATTTAGGCACAGTATCAACAATTTTAGGAGGGAGGGGGTTAGTCACTTACGTTGACACCCTCCTCCAGTATTTGATCAGTACTTTATTTTATCAACCTTCAAAGGATGAAAGCCAAATTTGACCTCAGTGGGATTTGAACTCAGAACAAAGAGCCAAAAGAAATACTACTAGGTATTTTGTCCAAATCTCTAACAATTCTACTAACGTAACACAATAATAATTATTCTACCATACTTTGGGATAAGGCCAGTAATTTTGATGGGTGGGAAAGTGATTACATCAACCCCAGTCTTAAAGGGTAGGATTAAATACATAGGGAGGTACAAGTTTCAAAAACAATACCAGTTGAGTTAAAGCAAGTATTAAACCAAGTTGTTGAAATGGCTAATTATATTAAAAGTAGACTGTTGAAGTGTTGCTTACTTGAACAAATTTGTGTTGATATGGATTCCCAACACAAGCGCTTACTTTTACACACAAAAGTCTAATGGCTCTCAAAAGGTAAGGTGCTACATTGCATACAAGAACTCCAGAAGGAATTGCATGCATTTTTCAAAGAAAAAAAATATGAACGTTTCTTGGAATATCTACAATGTGAATTTTGGGTTTCCAAGCTGGAATATTTAACAGAGATATTTGCACAACTTGATAACATCAACACAAGTATGTAGGTAGAAATGAAAACATTCTCACTTCAACAGATAAGATGATTTCATTTAAAAAGTTGTAATTTGGAAATATAGAGCTAAACTTCGAAATGTTTCCCTTGATACATAAAAGCTGCATAAAAAAATGACTCCTATCGTATTTGAACATTTGAAAAATCTGGAAGAAAAAATAAACTTTTATTTTCTGCCATTGAACACAGAAGAGTATGATTGGGTTCGAAATCCCTTCATAAAAATTCCATCTAATATTGGTTTGAAAATATGTGAAGAAAAAGAACTGACATCTACATCCAGTGATCGCAGACTAAAATCAAGTATGCTGAGTTACCTATTAATAAATTTTGGATTGCCATTATGGGAGAATACCCCTGAGTAGCAAAAAAAAAGCTTTATCTGTTTTGATGCAGTTTTCCACATAGTATTCATGTGAATTGGGATTTTCAACCCTCAATTTCAAATCCACCCACCAAAAAAGAGAGAGGCTCTGTTGCATTGAAGAGGAAACGAGGGTTTGTCTTTCTCAAATATGTCCCAATATTGAAAATGTTTTACAAAACACATCAAGCGCAATGTTTCTCATTGATAACTTTGCTTCATATATTAAAGAGAAAGTAATGCAATTTTTCTGTATCTTTAATTACCTATATACTACTTTATAGTTTATGCTATGCTAATATGTATTAAACACCTTTTGAATAAATTTTAGAATTTATGCACTAAGAGTACCAAAATATTCTAACTTCTTGTAAGGTGTGCCATGAGTAAGAAAAGTTTAGGAACCACTGGTTTAGTCAATTACATCGACCCCAAAGTTCAACTGGTACTCACTTTATTGACACTAAAAGATAAAAAAGCAAAGTCAATCTCAACAGGATAATAATATGGAACTCGGAGGCACCTGATTATATAATGAAAATGTAGTATAGATCAAAACAAAACAGAACTGAATAGTAGAGATAAAGAGTCAATCACAATAACTATCAACTGCAGCAGGTAATAATGCTACCAAATTGGAAAACCTCAGGAGCAGATCGGATCCAAAGCTTTTGAATAAAATGTCTGAAATCCTCACACACACAGCTCCTTTCAGTGTCCTTCTTACTAAATCCACTCACATGGGTTTGGTTGGCCTGGGGCTAATAGAATCAAACACTTGCCCATGGTGCCATGCATTGGATTTGAACCTGCTTCTCAGTCACACAGCCACACCAGTACCTGTATTGGCCCCAGTAATTGACTGGTACTTGTTTTACTAGTCCCAGAAGTTTGAAAGAATGAGTCCATCATAGAAGTTTCTCAACTCAGATCATAAACAAACACACCTACAGCATTTTGCCAGATGATCTATTGTTACAATTATTACTGTAGCACAGTGATTGCTAAAACTGGCACGAGGCCAGATGGTAATATAAAGATCCCAGCACATGGATTGATAAGGAGTTTATTGACTCCAAATGAATGAAATGTAAAGTTAATGATTTAACGAGGCATGATTTGAGCAACAACAACAAAAATTAACAATGATTTCTTTACAGCTCTTCCACATAGGTACAAGGCCAGAAATTTGAGAAGATACATGTAGTCTATTTAATCAACAATTACTTGACTGCAATAACTTTATCAACCTCAATGGTGAAATTAAAAATCAAACTTGGCAGAATTATAAATTTTATATAAACATATAGACCTCGAGGTGGCAGAATCGTTAACACGCTGGACGAAATACTTAGCGGTACTTCGCTTGTCGCTACGTTCCGAGTTCAAATTCCGCCGAGGTCAACTTCACGGTGGTGCATCAGCATGGCCGCAGCTCTAAGCTGAAACTTAAGTAAAAAAAAAAAAAAAATATCTTCCTCCACTTCAGGAATTTAATGTCTACATTTCCAGGCCTGCAAGAGTATGTTGAGGCAGAATTATTCTACAGCCAAATGCCCTTCCTATTGCCAATTATCCACTTGTTTCCAAGTGCAGTGATAGGTAATAGTGGCCCAGTCCATTGAGCAACAAACAACTTGTTTCTAAATTAGGCAGGGTGAGAAGCGGGTTCAGTTCCTATTACACTGACCCAATACTAGATTGGCAGTTTACTCTTATCAACCTCAGAGGGATGAAAGGCGAAGTTGACTGTAGTAAGATCTAAATTCAAAACAGAAAAGAAATTTCACCAAGATCAACAAAATAATGACAATGTATTTATATTGTTTAGTTCAATTAAGTAGACTACGTAACGTGTTTAGTTGTACTGAAACTGAACTGCTGACAGATCTAGAGTATAGGGCAGACAATGGCAACGATGAGACTGATGCTTACAACAAAGCTATAAATGACAATGAGAAGAAAATTAATAACAGCAACAACAATAGCAACAAGGCCATAGATGTTAAGTGTAATAACAATGATAGAGATGGAAGATGATGAAGCTAACAGCACCAAGGATGGCAGCAACAAAAACCAGGATGAAGTGACAGTAACAGAGTAGTGAAAACAAGATTCCAGAACATAACAATATTAAGAAAGATGATGTTAAAAACAACAAGTCTGGTAGCAATGATTCTATAAAAAACAAGTTACCTTAATAATCTGCAGTTGGACGCCCTCATCAGTCTGCGGCCCGTGGAAACAAACACATATTGTCTCAACAATACGGTCAATAAGCCTTTTGCCAGGTGTAGAAGACTCTGGAGTATTGCCAGTCAGGTGACCATAGGCAATGAGTTTCTAATGAAAGAAAAACACAGATACACAAAGTTATATAAACATACACAAAATTAAAACACAAATGTATGCATGTATATATAAGTTACTGTTATACTTGGGGTTGGTCACATTTTGTCAATTAAACACACTTGCTATATATTTGGTCCTCACTTTACCCTTATCATTATTATTTTAGTTTCTTTGTCAAAGTTCTTTCATCACACATCCTGTGATGTCTTCAGCGACTCTCTATCCCATGTCTCCTCTTGTTCTACTTATTCCCAAAATGGAATGAAGACCAAATATATAGTGTATGTATTTTATTGGCAAAATATAACTATCTCCAAGTATAACAATATCTATTTCAGCACACGGTTTGAATTTTGCAAAACAAACACATAAATGTATATGTAAGTTATATTAGTCATATTTATAGAATAAATTATAGTTGTGGTCTCAGATCAAATAACAGTAGGTCCTAAAATAGTGAAATGATTTTTGGCGGGAAATGGAGGGCATATCTGAAAGGGTGGTGGTTTTTGGTATTAGAAGAATGAAAGAAAGAGGGAAAGGAAAGCAAGCCTGTTCTTTTTCTCACTGCCATTATTTGTTTGTAAAAAGAAAGGAAAGAGATTTAATGAAGAAATGAGATGAAAAGAGAAGAGAGAAAGGATAGCCATGATAAAAAGTAGTCAATGGAGGAAAGAAAAAAAAAGAGGGATAAAGGAAAGGAGGAGAGAAAGTGGAGGTACAGACTTCGGCTTAGCCTTAGAACTCATAAAACTGGAACTTAACCAGCTTTGCATGGTGAATAAGCAACTAAGATTACAAAACTACCTGCTGGACAAAACACCAGTCTGTCACAGGGTTAGCTTCCCAGCTATTGCTGGAACTCATTTGCAGCTGAGTGGATTGGAGCAACATGTACTGAAGTGTTTTACACCAGAACACAATGCACCGCCTGAACCTGGAATCGAAACCGTGATCTTACAGTCATGAGTGCAACACCTTAACCACTAGGCCACACACGTTCAGGGACAGAGATGACAGAAAGAAAATGGAAAAGTAAAGAGCAATGAAAAAAAGAAACATGGAAAGAGGGGGAGGGAAATAGACCTTAGTAATAAGTACAGATGACTAGGGTTTAGAGAAGTATGTAAACAACGACATTAGTATGTTGTTGGAGAGATGGACAGGTTGTTAACCCTTGAGCATTCAAATTATTCTGTCTAATGGTTTTTCATTCACATTGCTTTTAATTAATTATGCATTATTTTGTAACTTCAAAATTTTGACGATGTGATTGTATATTTTATAATGGCATTGAAGGGTAGGTGTGACAGGCTAGATCTGGCTGGTTAGAACATAAAACAGGTAGCATATCCGGACCGGATGTGGCCAGTTAAAATGCTAAACAGTTAATCTATGTACTCACCTGTAAACAGTCCAAAGCAGTGTTGACAATGCGGTTGCATTTTGACTGACATGCAAGTTCAAAGGGCAAGAAATACTTGTCAGTCTCAACAAATTCGGATGCAGATTTCGGAAGGGGCAAAGCTGAGGAAGCTTTTGTTCCTTGTCTGAAATGGAAAACAAAACAATATTTAAGTAGTGTTCTTTTGCTAATCAGCAAAACTGTTCTTTTAATTTTTTTTTTTTTTCAAATCTAAAAATCTCTGCAATATGTAACACATTTATGTATCACATTTTTACACCAAATATGGATGAGAGGACAAATGATGATGCTCTAGATCTTATCAGTTATTCTTGATACTTTTTCAAGTGTCATTTCTGTCAGCATTCTCACTCTAAAAAAAAAAACATGAAAATGTTTTTATACATTACAGAGATGGGTTTTATATATATATATATATATATATATATATATAAATATATATATATATATATATATAACCATCATCATTTTACACCCACTTTTCCATGAGTCAGATGGAATTTGTTGAGGCAAATTTTCTATGGCTGGATGCCCTTCTTGTTACCAACCCTCACACCTTTTTCAAAGAAGATATTTCCCCATGGCCAGACATGTTTCTCAAGGAAGACTGGAAAGGAACTTGTATGTCAAGACAAGGGTAAACATACACACACACACATATATATATATATAAACACACACAATGAGCTTCTTTTGGTATCCAGTTACGAAATTCACTCACAAGGCTTTCTTTGATCCAGGGCTACAATAGAAAACATTTGCCCAAGGTGTGTTGTGCTGTAGAATTGAACCCACAGTGGATATTATGTATATATCTTGGACTTCCAAAGGATACTAAAAAAATATTTATATCAGAAAACATCAGATACATTCCACCATCACACTCAACATAATGGAGACTAAAACAGTATCAATTCTATACAACTATCCACAATATTCACAGAACAAATAGATGTAGTCTAAAAAGCAAAATAACACAAGCCTAACTAAAGCATTCACAATTACCACATTGAGTTGACAGAAAGAAACAGCAACATTAGTGTGCAAACAACATAGATACAGCATAGATTTATGTTAGTCCTGCCTTGAGCCACAATCTCTCCAATAACAAATGAAAAGAAGACAAAATCACAATTCCTGCATTTCTACAGATCATCTGCACAATAAAATGAAAATGCACAAAATATAGAAGCTATACAGATATATTAGGAGCTTTATTCATTATTACTGCACAATGACTCTCAAATCTCAGGCATCAATAATAAGCCAATGAGAGAACCTCTATGTGGTCATTTGAACTACTAGGAATAGCAGCAAAGTTCCCTCAATTGCTAACTATTGCTTTAAAAAAAAACAAAACAAATACGTTGATATGACACAGCCCTGGATATGCAAAGAAAACAGGATGGTCCCCAATAGAATACCTTTGACAATAAATCTTCTTCAAGGCTGACCTAAGTCTAAATAATAATACAGCACCCATCCTAAGAAAACTACACTGCTTAGTCCAAACATAGCTACAACCCCTCCAAAACACCTTAGGACACAGTTCCACCATCTTAACAATGTCATTCCTGCACTTAGTCAAGGCACCAAAAAACAGCAGTTATCTCATTAACCTGCATACTGTACTTGGATGTATGTCACCAGAGATATGTGCAGAACCATGACAGTTGTCACACTCAGATTGAATTTATTAAACCTCTCTTTACCAAAATCTTCAGATGTGAATAAACTGATTGGCCTGCTCACATCGCTGAGCCATGTGCCTTCATAATTGTAAATACTTCAATCCAATTTTAAATACTTGTTTTTTTGGGGTTTTTTTTGCTGCAGTTTCAGCTATGGCTTCTTGACGGCCTGCAACCAATTCTTTGTCTTTTACTCATTTCAATCAGAGGCTATGGTCATGCTGGAGCATTGCTTTGAAGGAGTAGGTGGGTGTGATTGCACCAGTGGTTGCAAATTTGTACATGAGTTCAATATTAAACACAAACTATACAGCTAAGATTACACTCATTGTTCATTTGTCCAAGACATTTAATCAAGTATTGATGGTTATACAAGAACTTTCTTCCAAGCATGAGTCTTGCAGCTGATGTTGAGCATGTAAGAAACTGAACACTATGAGTACATAACTGACCAGGATGTTGCTTAAGAGTCAATATTTAATCTCCCAACAACAATGTTGCCCTTCGCATTGGCTCAAGACAACTAAGTGAGCTAGTCAATTTAACTGTAAATAGTAAAGGGTAAATACCCCCTTCGGTCATGAATGACCATGGATTTGCACCTAGAAAACTCCTCTCCAAGGCACAAGTCCAGGCAAGGTTGTTTAAAGAAGACCAGCAGATACCTATGAATACCAGCCTCCCCTCTCCACACCACTGATGTTACCCAAAGCCAATACAACTTGGCACCAGTGATGTCACAATTCATTTCTATAGTTGAGTGAAATGGAGCAACATGAAATGAAGTGCCTTGCTCAAGAACACAACACACAGCCCAGTCCAGGAATTGAACTCACTACTTCATTATTGTGAGCCAGACACTAATCGCTGAGCCATGTGCCTTCATAATTGTAAATACTTCAATCCAATTTTAAATACTTGTTTCTTTTTTTTTTTTTTGCTAGTTTCAGCTATAAAAATCACAATGGCTTCTTGACGGCCTGCAACCAATTCTTTGTCTTTGTTACAAACCTGCAACCACAATTGTTCTATTCTCTGTTTTATCTGTTCATACATCATTAATATGCTGTAATTTTGTGGTTGAGATAAATTATTTATATTGAAATTGAATATAATCCTTGATGTACAAAATGATGGGATGGTCATGGCTGAAATGTCATTAATTATAATCCTACTCACTCAGAGTTGACTCATAAACAAGTATAATGATGAAGCACAATTTCTACAGCAATGTAGACTGTACTATACAAATGTAAATTCAATGATAATTGTATAAAAAAAATACACACCATCAAATCAAAAATAAGTACCATAAGGAGGTATAGTCAACCCAACTGAAATGCAAGAGATATACATACATATATATGTATGATCATCATCATCTTTTAATACCCAGTTTCCATGTTGGTATGGATTGGACAATTTGATAGAATCTGATAAACTGCAAGACTGTGCCAAACTCCAGTTAGCTTTGGCGTGGTTTCTACAGCTGGATGCTCTTCCTGGGTACTTTTTGCATGTGAGGACACCAAGTAACTTAGAGAACAACAAAACAAAAGAAATATCACCTCCCCCACCTCGACTAAATGGGGGTGGGAGGGTATTTGAGAGAGGAGGCATTGAGTTTATGCCAGATGTTAAAAGGCTAAACTATGATAGAGGGACAAATACAGATGCCTTCTTATAGAGGTACATGGTTAGCCTGCATTATACAAGGGCAGGTGGGAGTAACTGAGAAGATAAAGAAATCAGTGACAAGGTGCCAGAGCAAAGTCTCAAGGTATGATATGAAGGTGAGTGTAAGAGAGAATATGGACAGTGGATATAAAGAGGGTGGGGGATAATTTCGTAAGAGAGTGAGAGGAGAGTAACAAATGGTTAAAGATGGAGGTGGGGTAGAGGTGAATGTAGTGAGTGATTAACAAGAGTGGAGGCATATAATAATCAGCACACACACATATAAAAAGCATGCATTAGAGATAGAGAGAGTGTATGAGAGAGATAGTGTGTGTGTGTGTGTGTGTGTGTGTGTGTGCACGAGAGAGAGAGATCCACGGAGTAAACTTAAGTGTATAGAGAAAGCAAGAGTAAAATGAGAGTGGTGTTGATGATGATAGTAATGATAGTGATTGTGGTGGCAATAGTTATTTATTTATAAACAAATTAATAAAGGAAAAAAGAATGTCAACTGTTGAGTAATTTCTTGATTTTATTTTATTTGTTTTTATTTGTGTGTCTAAACCACTACCATCATCATATAGCTAGCTAGCTATACATCTGTCCACGCTTCTCTGGTATCATTCTGTGGGCATGGCAACTGCTGTCAAGGTGGAGACAAATCAGTATTGATAGGTGGAGGATGAAGGATAACAGTGGTGAGAGAGAGAGAGAGAGAGAGAGAGAGAGAGAAAGAGAGAGAACATGAGGGGGTTTTCATATTGTCATTGTGTTGTTATATCTGGTATACATGGAAACCAACTCTGAAGAGGGTAAAGGGGAAGAAAAAAAAAAAGACAGTGATGGAAGTGGTGGTGGTAGTGGTGGTGATGACAGTGATGGTGATGACAGTACTGTTGATGAAAATAGAAGTTACGGGAATGGTGGTGGTGGTAATGGGAACTGATGACGATCATGATGTTAATGGTGATGATGGCAGTGATGACGATGATGATATTGGGATAAAGAGATACAAAGATTTTTTATGTACCACAAGCAAAACAGTACTACATTTTGTCTGACAATTCAATTCATGTTACAACACGAAAAAATTATTAACTCGGTTAGCAAGCAAGCAAGAAGTTCTCAATTCAGGGCAACAACAATAACAACCAAAACCACACAAAATATTACGATAGAACCCATCAAAAATAAAAAAACATCAACAAAAGAGAATTCTTCCCTAGAATCCATATGGTTTCTAAGAAAGGCACAAGGCCACACATACTGGAGTGGGGGTGGAATCAATTATTTCAACCCATCTCTCCCTATTTAACTGGTACTTTCACTTTATGACTCCCCACACTATAAATGATGAAAGGCGAAGTCGACCTTGACAGAACTGAACTTGGGAGCATAATTAAGCACAGAGAAGTATTTTGTTTGTTGTTATGAAGAACTGAAGGCCTGTCATACACAACACAGCCAATGTAGTAAACCAAAGTCAGAAATTATCAGTGGAATGTAGAGAAAAATAGCCACGTGGAACAAAAACTGAAATCATCATCATCATTGAGCATCCACTTTTTCATGTTTGCCTGGGTTGGATGGAGTTTGATGCAGATTTTCTATAGCTGGATGCCCTTCCTATCACCAACCATCTCGTTTCCAAGCAAAGTGATACTTCTCCATTGATATGTTCATGTAGAATATTGGAAATGAATGACACTGCTTGTATGGCTGACACTTGTTAACTGTCAATGTCAAGATACATATGAGGGGGTACTAAAAAGTTCCAGGCTTTAAGGGTATCGCAAAAGGCTTAGTTGGAGGCCCAACCTTCCAAGTTCTTTTACAGGGCTTAGAAAAACTGAAGGACTGTTGCAAGAAGTGTGAATCTGAGACAGGAATATGTTCAATAAAATCATAATTAATTGATCCTCCTGTATTTTCTTTTACCCCTGTAAAAATCCTGCCAAAACATTTACAGAAATCTGATGCAGGCTTCTGCCTGGCCAGCTCTTGTCAAACTGTCCCACCCATGCCAGCATGGAAGGCAGACATTTCTTACAGCTCTTTACCTTCTGAATTCAAATTCTACCAAGGCCAACTTCACCTTTCATCTTTTCAGAGTAAGTAAAATAAATACAATAATAGCTCACTTTACAAGGACTCACTTTACGAGTTTTATTTTTCAAGCACAAGATCCAAATTTTGAATGAAGTGCAAAAGTTTCTACTACCATAACAAATGCTTCTGCGTGTTACCGACAAATTTATAGAGAATAAAAAAAAACAAAAAAACTTCTTCTAAGCAAACAACTCTAGACTTGTTTTTTAAAAAGAAATCTACAAGAAATCTACTATGAGTGCTTGTGAATCGGCAGTAGTGTCTACAAGTGAAGGTGTGCACGAGTAGTGTGAGTGAAAATGATTCAGAAAACAATTATAATAATATTTTTCATTATAAACGATTTTGACATTCTTTTTACTTTACATAAAATATTCTTTACCATTCTACTGTTATCTTACTGCCACTTATTTACAAGTGTTATAAATTTTATCGGTAAAATATTTTTCTGCCAATGAATTACGATTTATAACAGTGCTACTATGGGAAATTATTGCTCTGCTTTACAAGTTTTCAATTTACAAGTGGTCTCCGGGAATAAATTAACTTGTATATCAAGGCATTACTGTACCAGTTGAGCACTAGGGGTCAATGTAATTGACTTATCCCTCCCACTAAAATTGCTGGCCTTGTGTCAAAATTGAAAACCATTATTATTATTATTATTATTATTATTATCATCATCATCATTAAGGTGGTGAGGTGGCAAAATTGTTAGCACATCGGATGAAATACTTAGTGGCATTTTGTCCGTCTTTGTGTTCTGAGTTCAAATTCCACTGAGGTCAACTTTGGCTTTCATCCTTTTGGGGTCGATGAAATAAGTACCAGTTGAGCACTGAGGTCAATGTGATCGACTTAACCCTCCCAACAAAATTTCAGGCCTTGTGCCTTTAGTAGAAAGGATTATTATAATTGGTAAGGCAGTGAGCTGGCAGAATTGTTAGCATACCAGGCAAAATGCTTAGCGGTATTTCATCCATCTTTGTATTCTGAGTTCAAATTTTGTCACGGTCGACCTTGCCTTTCATCCTTTTGGGGGGTCGACAAAATAAGTACCAGTCAAGTACTAGGGTCGATGCACTTAACTTACCCCTCCCCCAAAATTGCTGGCCTTGTGCCAAAATTTGAAACCACTGTAATTTATTGGTAAAGTAGACAAAATGCTTAGCAGCATTTCCAGCGTAAGTTCTGAGTTCAAATCCTGCCAAGATCAATTTCACCTTTCATTCTTTTGGGATCAAGAAAATAAGGTAGCAACCTAGTACTTGGATTGATGTCATCGACAAGCCCTCTCGCAACAAAATTTCAGGCCTTGTGCTTAGTAGAAAGAATTATTATTATTATTATTATTACTGGCTGCAATAGCAGTAGTAAGAAGATCACTGTTCTACACAACCCACACTGTAGAATATTCCAGCTGATTACAAGATTAATTAGTTCAAACCTATAAATAACACACCCACTAGGTGTGTCAGTGAGTAAATGAGGTTACACTCATTACTTTAATTTACCTTACCAAGCATAGATGTTGCTTTCAGTTTAAGCTGAAAGTGCTTAGCAGCAGGAAAGACATCCAAGTACAAAGGAAATGAAAAGAACTTTTAATAGGAATGAAACAACAAGATAGCATGGGGAACGTATATATATGTAGCTAGTATGGACACTCATACACATATATAGCATGGACACTCACACATATATACACAAATATATTCATATATACACACACATACACGTATGTGTATACACACACACACACACGTGCATATATATGTATATATATATATGTATATATATATATATATATATATATATATATATATACATACATGTGTATACACACACACACACACACACATCATGATCATTATTGTCCATATTCCAAGCTGGTATTGATTTGGACAGTTTGACAAGCTCCAATGTCTGTTTTGGTAGGGTTTCTATAGCTGGGTACCCTTTCTAAAACCAACTACTTTACAGGGTATACTGGGTACTTCTTTTTCCGGCACCAGCACTAATGAGGTTGCCAAATAATTCACAAGACAAAGAAAAGACCCCTTGACTAAGTGGGGTAGTAGCAGCAGAGAGGGAGGTGGCTTTATGCTAGTCACTGAGAGGCTAAAATGACAGAGGGATAGGCATAGGCAGCTTACTATGGAGGAGATACATGACTACCCAATATTATACAAGAGTCAGTGAGAGTAGATGGAAAGAAGACAATAATGGAAGTGACAAGGTATCGCGATATACTTTCATGATACAACTGAGTTTAAGAAAGAATACAGATAATGAATCAGGAAGAGTGGGTTGATGAATTCATTAGAATATGAGAGAGTGACAGATGGTGAAAGGTGGATGCTGATGTGAATGAATGGAGGTGTGGCAGATGTTAAATATGGAGGCTGAGAGAATAGAAGTAGCTCAAGAAGGAGGAAGTGATAAGAGGCTAAATATGAAAGGAGGAGAGCAATAGATTAGGAAGTGTGGTGGTTAGGGGACGGGGAGAAAGATGTACAATGACAGAAATGGATGTCAGAAGTATGTAGGGGTGGCTATGAGTGGGAGAGAAAGGTGGGAGAAGGGCCATCAAGGGCAGCTATGCCAAAGTGATGAGAATGGCAGCATATAAGAGGTAGAGTTAAAAGTAAGGTAATGACAGTTCTAAGATGTATCTCAGGGAGGCACAAGAAGTAATCAGTGGAAAATATAAGGGGAAGGGATAATATTGAGAACGAGGAATAGATTCTAAAAGTGGTTCCAGCAAGAGAAGCAGGTAACTAGTAGCACAAAAGTGGGGTTGAAATATGTGCATATTCTGCTCTATGATTATAGCAGCTGAATAGTACTGATGTGGTGTATATATATATATACACACACAAATATAGAACTGCAAATATGCACATATACAAACACATAAATATATACATATATATATATATATATATATATATATATATATATATATATATATATATATATATATATATATATATATATACAAGTAGAGACATGGTTAAGAAGTCAACTTTGCAATCATGTGATTCTGGGTTTCATCCCACTACACTGAACCACACTTTATCACTGCTATGTAACTGAAACGTTATAGAGCAGTATTTCTCAACCATTTTTTTTACTTATGAACCTTTTCCATTCCTATTTTACTCAAATGGACCCTCCTAGCGATACAATGTTTAAGAAAAATCACTATATTTTTATAATTAAATATCATTAGGAATTGTATAAAAAGAAATTGTTAAAATATTCTGTTTTATAGAAGTATAACCAGTTTATTGCAGATAAATTCTAACAACAAAATCTTATATGGATGCCCAAAGACTTAAAAAAAAAAAATGGTAGCCTGTTATATAAGAGATTTCACTTATTTTTTAACAGGTTCAGCAACTATGAAGCAGCTCTCTCATTGGCTTAGAGTTGTATTGGAGATGAGTGTATGGAATATGGACATGTTAGTTAATTGTGTGGTGATGATAGTGGTATGTTCAGCTCCCAGTCAGCCTTGACTGAATAGAACTATAATCAAAGACATTCTCGGTATGACCACACTGACTCTTCACACACAATTTATTGCAAACTACATTATCCAATATGTCCATTTAATTTTAGAGGTGATAGAGTGTAATTTCAGAGATTAGGCTGCTAATTCTAACAGCTTGTGTAGCCATGTAGAAACTCCTACATTGGCTCATTTTAAATTTAATTTTAATTGGATATATGTTTTTTTAACATGTCATTATTAGTCTCAAACCTTTTATTTTGTCTGCGAAGCATAACATTGAGACCTGTGCCCCATCACTTGCCATGTCTTTCTAGAACTGCCTCTCAAACAATCCTATCAGATTATCCAAACAGATAATCTCTAACAGACTATCAGATTATTTCTAATGGCTGATAAATGTGATGGAGTTAAAAAAAAAAAAAGTAGAGCCTTTAATTTATAAAAGAAAATTTCTGAAATACCTTTTATCACTTACTTGTTTCAGTCAGTGAACTGAAAACCCTTATAGGGTTTTAGTGGAATAAGTTGACCCAAGTACATTTTTTTAATCTAGTATTTATCTCCTCTTTTGTTGAACTGCTAAGTTGTGGGGACATAAACAAACAACACCAGTTGTCAAGCAGTGGTAGTGGGGCAAAGACAGACATAAAGACATGCACAGAACACATACACATGTATTTATATGACAGGCTTCCATACAGTTTTCTGTCAACCCAATTTACTTCCAAGATAATGGTCAGCCCCAGGTTATAGATGACATTTGCTCAAGGTACTGCACAGTAGGGCTGAACCCAAAACCATGTCATTTCAAAGCGAGTCTTTTTACCACACAGCCATGCCTACACCTATGAATATGAAGAGTTGTGTTGAATGTCTCAGCTGTCAACTGAATTCTCATATATTTTAAATAATATCCATCACAATATATTTTCTTCAAAATAACCATGAGAATGTTTTTCTCTGCTTAAGGAACTGGTCTTAACCCTTTTGCTACTATATTTCTTCTGAGATATACTGCCTTTAGTTCAATTAATTTTTAAAATAATGAAGGACTTAGCAAAATAACTTCATTATTCACCTGGTGTTTGGAACCTAAATTAACACAAAATTTTGATTGAACATTTTATCTTCAGATGAATTTTGTATCATAGAACGACAAGCTGTTCCGGGCAGGTTGGTATCAAAAGGATTAGACCTTAGTCATCACTTTATATCATGACACGCAACACTGGATTTTGGTGTAGTGAGGATCTCAAACTTTTTATTCCAATGAAGACCTTTCACAAGCCAACTGATTTTACTGACTGGCCTTATAATGCCAACATAATGTTTGTCAGCCTGACTGACTTCCCTAACTGAATCAATGGAGAAAGCATTATTGTTAACTCAAAATCAATAGGTTGATGTCTATGTTATCTTGATGGTAGAATCCTACTTGCACAAGATAAATACACTACGAAGAGGCATGTAATACAGATATCTTCCAATGGAAACGTGACATTAGCCTAATCACTATTAGCAGCATTAGAGAGAAGTCCTCATATCATCGTCATTCCAAAACAACCTTTTTCCATGCTTGCATGGGTCAGACAGAATTTGCTGAGGCAAATTTTCTATGGCCAAATGCCCTCTCTGTTACTAACCCTCACCTGTTTCCCAGAAAGGTAACATTTACTCATGGCCAAGCATGTTTTCCATGGAAGACTGGAAACAAGCAATATTGCTTGTTGATGCTCACAATCATCACGAGGTCAAGACAAGAGTATACATACATACACATAAACATAGATACATACATACACATGATGGGCTTCTTTCAGTTTCCATCTATCAAGTCCAGTTAAAAGGCTTTGGTTGGTTTGGGAATTTTGTAGAAAACACAAGCCCAAGGTGCCATGCAGTGGGACCGAACCAGAGACCACATGGTTGGTAAGCAAGCTTCTTATTCACACAGCTACACCTGCGCTGTGTGATTTTCACATGTAAGAAAGAATCAGAGAATGTGATTTTGGAGCTGTACTTGCTTGGCAAGGAACTTATTCTGAGACTGTGTGTTGAAGCTAAAACAATTACATGGAGGAAATCATGTTAACCATTCGAAACACAAAAACAACTTTGAGATTCCTTTCATTTCTTAATAGTATACATTACCAAGTGTCAAAAGATTTCATTGTACCTCTACAAATCAGTCGCTGGAATGCAGCAGAATTGTGAAAGTGAACAGGTAACAAGAGTACATCAAATTTATTTGATTGTTATTTCAGTTGCAAATGGAGCAGAAGGTTTCTACAGTGATAATCAGTGCAGCTGTCTCTCTATACTGATAGTGCAGTGTTACTAGCAAGTTGCAAGTATGTGCAGCTATTTTGCTTCTATTTGTACCACTAATTTATAAGCTTATATATCTTATATATAAACCTAGGCAAAATCTGATTCCATGCTTTATCTAATATCACAGTACAACAGAGCAAGTTATCTTGAATTGCACTATTTTCATATATATAAAACTAACCATCACAAACACAGGATTTCCATGTTTGCAGAAATGGCCGGGAAAGCGCTGAGCATTCTGGCATTTATTCATATCCATTTACATCTCAAAATGAAATTCTGAGAACAATGATTCTATCGTTCAATCTCTCAAAGCTGACAAAAAGGCATCAGTAGTAAAACAAGGTTGATTCCATCAACTATAATCAACTGCAAATTTGTGACATTGTGCCAATGTGAGAAATCAATATGGAACTGAAAAGGGAACAGCTGTCCTCCGTTTCTAAACTTAATATTCATGTACAACACAATCAAACAGTCCCACAGATACAGAATTCTGTTCTATAATAACTGTATTTTAAGTATGATTTTGTAAGGAAATGAAATCTGAACTCCACACCATGTAAGAATATAACAGGATGATACAAAATATGGTTGAAGTTGCAATCATGCAACAAGTAAAATATATATTAAATTTATTTGATAAACTCATACAGAGTGAAACATATGGCCATCCGTAATGAATCGTTTTTATTTTAATTTAATGCAAAATCTTATCTTTTACTTGTTTCAGTTATTGGACTGTAATTATGCTAGAGCACTAGCATGAAGGGTTTAGTGAAACAAATTAACATCCTGGACTTACAGGCTTCTCTCTGTTCCCCTCTTCAAAATTCATTCACAAGGCTCTGGTTGGCCTGAGGATATTAGAAGGTACTTTCAAGGTGTCATGCAGTGGGACTGAACCCAAAAACGATGCAGGTGGGAAGCAAATGTATAACCACACAGCCAAGCCTGCACCCATAAAAGAAGCATTATTTGCAACCGCAATGAAACTCAAACACACAATCTTCCGATTCATAGTCAGATACCTTGTCTAACCCCATCTTCACACCTTAATTTGAGAATAACTCCAAGTTCATATCTAGCTGTTCAAATATTGAATTTCCAATATTTGGTATGGGTTGGACAAGTCTTACAGCAAGTTGTCATAATCTGGAGGTATATCATGCCACTGACACCTGAGAAATCGTCTGTAACAAGACAAAAGAATCTTTTCTTCTCTTTGTATAATTTTCGTTTTTTTAATTCAGAGTTACTGGTCTCCTGGGTAGGTTACCAGTCCTGCAGCTTGCAGAGTAAACATCTCTATTTCTTCATTCCATTTCTGGTATGATTTTTAAAGCTGGATGCCCTTCCTGTCGCCAATCATTTTGCAGTCCTGACTGTAAAGTAGTTGATGGTATGAAGAGCATCCAGAATGATTTTATTAACCACTAGATGCTTAAACTAAACTCTTAGTTCACAAACAAGGGCTCCTGATTTGAATCCAGTCATATGCAACAGAATACAACACTTAATGAAAACTCAAGATCAGTTCTGTTAAAACATGGATGTAAATATCACCTCTAAATTAAAAAAACTAATAGTCCTAAAATTTATTATCTTATTAAGAAAATTTCATTTCAGATGTTTAGGTATTTTATCAAGCTAAATCTATATTTATTGGCATTTAAAAGTGTTGTTTTAAATGCATTTATACACATTTTTTTCCATAAAATCTTTTGAGAATACTACTTAATATTAGTTTCAGAACATTTATATTTTTAGTGTAATATATGTTGATTTTTGCTGAATCAACTGTACTGTTTTTGTTGTACAACAACCTTAATCCTAAATACTGCCATACATTTACTCCAACACTCTGCTGTTTCAGTATTCCAATACCTTCCACTATACAATACTTTGAATTAGGCTAGCCCCTGGTGAAGTCACTGTGATTTCACATCATTGACTGAGAGCCCCATTATTCAGATCTTATCAAGAGCGCTGTGCTGCATTTCTAGTCAAAAACAGACTGTGGAGTACAGAACTTGTGGAGCTCCTAAATATTCAAGTCCTACCTCTATAATGAAAACCCATTTAAACAAATTCAATCTGAGGTTAATCAACAATAAAAACACTTTTGTAATCCCAGTAGCTATGAGGTTACATTACTTTACTAACACCATGGTCACCAACTCCAATCCTGCTACTGCTAACAATACTACAACTCAGAAAAGTAATTTAGAAAGGTCAAGTAATTTTGAAAGGTAAAGTAATTTAGAAAGAGTAATAGAATAAATCAAGCTTAGACTAGTCATTGGGAATAGCCAGCAATGGTGATTTTGACATATGAAACACAATCAGGAGAGACAGATGAATAAAAGGTACATTTCTATGAGCTCCCCCAGCAAACTATTTGAATAACACAATGCAGTAATTGCATTATCACTAATTTGGATTTGTGACTTTAACAGACATACTAGGTAACACAATGATGTCTATCTGGATGTACATGGAAAATATTGTTATATAACCTGGAATGGAGAAGGATCAAAGCTCTGAAGGCTCTGTAATGCAAATAACCTAGCCATTTTTGCAACATTAACCTCAGGAAACCAACCAGCCACCTGAGCACCCATCACTCAAACAACATATGTTAAATAAACTTTGTGAAATAACAACAAAAAAACATTCTGAATATTAATGTTTTTTTTTTTTCAAGTGAAGAATGCACCACTCAACACAGACTAGTAATCAGTTTAAGAGGTAGATGGACCCAAAGACAAAAGATAATCTGGTTAAGGAAGCTATTACAGCTGAAATAGCCCTAGGTCACACAGATTCAAGGAAATATTAGGTAGCAAATAGATGTGTCATAAAAAAGGAATTAGAGATTTATAGCACAGAACACAATTGTGAGTTTTTATAAGACAACTTGATGCAGGCCACAGATGAGATCTGTGGAGCAAGGTTCCAGCAAGGCTGGATAGAAACAAAGTGATAGAATAATATAGTTGATAGAACCATGAAAGCAAAGAGACAGTCTTTGAAAGTATGGAAGTGGGTAATTAAAAGAATAATATCAAATAAATAGATGAGAATCTAAACAGCAGGTAACTTAGTTGGGAGAGCTTTGACAATGCTCTGCAACATGCAAATCCAAAGTATGAGGTGTTACAGATTGCAAAACAGTGGTTAGGTATTTTCTCTGTAAAAAAAAAATACTTTGTGGTAAAAAATAACATCTTGCTATCATTACTAGAGCACCAATACAGTGTAATAATAATCCTTTCTACTATAGGCACAAGACCTGAAATTTTGAGGAAGTGGGATAGCTGATTACATTGACCCCAGTATTTCACTGGTACTTTTCTCATCAACCCTGAAAGGATGAAAGGCAAAGTCAACTTAGGCGGAATTTGAACTCAGAACGTAAAGACAGACGAAATACAGCTAAGCATTTTGCCTGGTGTGCTAACAATTATGCCAGCTCACCACCTTAATAATAAAAATAATAATGTAATTAATTGAGGCTCATGGTTCTGCCTACTTTGGTTTTGTTTTGGCTGCCATTAAAAAAACAGGTTCCACTACTATTTCATAGTTGAGAGATTAGAAATACAAAAAGCATTAGGGTGTTAAAAAAAGAGAATAATTTGCTTTAACAAATAAACCATACTAGTGTGGAAAAACAATTACGGAAAACAAAAACAAGACTGTTCCAGGAACATGGAAGTTTGCTATTACAACATTTAAGTGTTTGTTCAACTATTACAACCATTATTTAAAATTTCTATTATCTTTCACAATAAATGGTAAATAAAATTATATATATATATATATATATATATATATATATATATATATATATATATATATAAATAAATAAATAAAATCAGCATCATTTAGTTAGTGTCTGCTTTCCCTGCTAGATGGTTTGATTGGAGCTGGTAAGCCAGAGAGCTGCACCAAGTTCTGGTCTGATTTGGCATGATTTCTACAGCTAGATGCCCTTCCTAATGCCAACCACTCCAAAAGTGTAATGGGTGCTATTTACGCGCCACCAGCATGGGTGCTTTCACATACCACCAGTATGGGTCCCAGTTACATGACACCGGCAGTTACAAGTATATATATATATATATATATATATATATATATACACAGGTGTGGCTGTGTGGTAAGAAGCTTCCTCTCAACTACATGGCCCTGGGTTCAGTCCCATTGCGTGGTACCTTGGGCAAGTGTCTTCTACTACAACCTTAGGCTGACCAATGGTGATGCCCCAGTATGGCCTCAGTCTAGTGAGTGAAACATAAAAGATTTCTGTATATATATATATATACACACACACAATTTATTAAAATAAACTGCAATTTAGTAAAAATATGTGGTGTTCCAATAGGTATTCTAATGATCAAGCCCCTTTCTGCTTTCTACAGATACATATATATGCAAATATATATGTGAAACATTAAAAGTACAAAATAAAACATAAAATACAGAAATTTAAAAAAAATTAAAACATACCCTTTACTTTTGTTGTCATTTTTTAATTCCTCTGCAAAAAAAAACAAACAAACAAAATTAAATTAACAACGAATACAAAAAATATTTAACATTAATAATTAAAATGTTAATTTTCTAAATATAAGAAACATTAATGAAATGTTAATACCTTTAACATCAAATTAGCAGCTGAATTCAGGAATATTCAAAGAATTCTAGCAACTCTGCAACACATTTTGTAATTATCAAAATATCAGAAGATAATGAGTAAGAGTAATGAAATGACTTGTATAAAATTAAATAATTATTTAATTATTTATTTAATTACTGAAGTAATTAAAGCTGTATTTATGTCAGTCAGCTCTCCATCTAACAAAATATTACTAGAAGAAAGCAGACATTTTAATGTAGAATCCTTCTCAAAGTTTCTAACATTTTGAGGCGGTCGTCTTTTTCACAGATGCTTGCTTTGTAAAAGATTTGTTCCATCTGTAAGGGAATGTATACTAGCTGTCCTTATTCTGATCTCCACTATTGTCTGAAGATCAGAAATACAAAAATTATAGTAACAGTTAGTGAAATGTTCAACTACCAATAAAGATAATGAAATGCTATGTCTTGTATTGAGTTCCCTTTTCACCTTGTATGAGTGAGTGTACAGGCGCCATGCAGCTTGTGCGAGGGCGTTTATACATCCATATCCATTAATGGTTAATTTTAAAACATTTCTTGCTGTATTGCATGTTTATTTGTTTGTTTTTTTTGCATCTGTTATTTTATTTTTCATCTTCTATGTAAATGAAGCTATATCCTTTGTGTTGCTGCTTTTCTTTACATGAAATGAGAAGATACATAGTGAAACTGATTTTAACGAGTTATATCTATTTATCACAAGTAGAGACACATCTGCACCGTTGGATGCTCCTGAACCAGTTGTTAAGTATCCACCTGTGAGGGATTGATGGTAGATGTGTCGAAACAATTGTCATGCTTAATAAAAATTCTTGTACTTTCCATCTTTCATTTACCATATATATCAACTCTGCCAAATTAGATTGGAGCCTGGTGTTGCCATCCGGTTTCACCAGTCCTCAATCAAATCGTCCAACCCATGCTAGCATGGAAAGCGGACGTTAAACGATGATGATGATGATCATCATCATCATCATTTAACACATTTTCCATGGGTTGGCATGGGTTGCATGCCCTTCCTACCACCAACCACTTTACAATGTACTGGGTGCTTTTATGCAGCACCACCATGAGTGCTTTTACATGACACTGGCATGGGTGCTTTTTATGTAGCACAAGCACCTATGAGCCCACAAGGTAAGCATCACTCAGCTGAAGTGGGATGTAGGGGATATGCCTGTATGCAAGGACAACCAAGATTTTACTTAGCTGCATGTGTTTTCCCAAGCACAGCAAACCGTTAGAAGTCTTGGTCCTTCGTCATCTTCTCTGTGAGGCCCAACATCTGAAGATCATTTCTCACCACTTTGTTCTACATCATTCTGGGTCTACTCCTTCCATATGTTATACGTATGTACATATGATACTGCTATTGTTCATAACAGAACATGTGCAACCTGTGGAAAGGTGTGCTGTTCAGTTGGAGGATTAAAAAGACATGTCAAAAGACTTCATACTGTGGCACCTGTTCCTTCTGCTGGCCAGCACAACTGTGCATTATACAATAAAATGTGTAAATCTTTGGCAGGGCTCAAGAGGCATATAAGGGCCTCACATTGCATTATCAATGACTCATTTCAATGATTCTTTCTAGCAATTGCTTTGCTTGTATATGAGAAAGCAGCCACAGTGTGTGTGTGTGAGAGAGAGAGAGAGAGAGAGAAAGAGAGACAGGAAATCTCAAAGCAGATAATGGTGTAAATAGCAACATGTAAATATTGGGTTGGAAAAAAAAAAACCATTGCATAAAAAAGTTGAGGGCTGACCATAAGACTCAAACCCACATCTGCAAACATGGCATACATTCTACCATTACTATGATATGATATATATATATATATATAGCATATGTGGTGGTTTTAAGCTATAATCACCTCCTCTAATAAACAACTTAACTAGTGAGGGGGCTTCCTTGAGTAGATCAAATGTATTAACTGTAACCAGCAGTTATTGTCAACCTTTAGCTTCAATGTATAAAAATAACTTCTGAATCAAAATTAAAACATCTCAGCTTCTTCCCCACTCACTCATTCCATAAAGAATTCTCAATTAAAAGTACAAATATTTCAAACATTTATTTTCAAACTCCTCTGCAGGCTGCAGTATTTCCCTGAAAGCAACACAGTCCAAGTTATTTTCAGTGCTGTACACAACTTCTCCAGACAATATTTTCTACTAATGAATTTTCTAACTTGAAATTTGCTAATTTCACTGGCTTCATTGAATAGAATCTCATTCAAACAGGCAAAAAAATATAAATATATTTTTTCTTTCTTGAGAAAACCAACAGAAGTAGTTCTAACCATTCCTGATTTGCAGAAATTATCACAAAATTCATTCAGAGTTGCCAGTTGGTACCATTTAGAATGTCAACTCGATACAACTCATTTTATCCCTAATCATCCATCCCAGCTACATATGTGTATAATCATCAGTTGAGAGCTAAGCCATGATTCTATAAAATAATTTTGAGATGTCACCTGCTGGTGCCAAGAAACAAGAAAAAAAAAAAAAGCATCTAAATGCACTTTATAAAGTGACTGGCATTAGGAAGGGCATCCAGAAGCAGAAATTATGCCTAAGAAAACACTGGAGCATGATGCAGTCCTCAGAATCATTGAATTCTGTCAAATGACCCAACCTATGCCACCATGGAACATGGACATTTTAAAGATGATTATGATAATGACCTGCATGTTCAGATGTTACAGAACAGACATTTGATACATGTTTGTAGGCTACATACAGGGATTTACTACTAGAGATAAAAAGACCAAATGGTCAGATTATTGATTAACTAGACTAAATGCCCTTGAGTTACTAGTTCAAAACAACAACCACTATTCCATTGAATCTCTTTGTAGGTTGCTTTATGCATAGCTGTCAGCAACAGACTATAAAATAAGAGGAAAACCAGCTACAACAGACTAGGAGTTTGTTTAGAATGTTATGGGGGGGGGGGGGGGCACATCAACTTTGCAAAAACTAGAGTTAAATACCTGGCTCTGTCTCGGTTTGCCATGCTTCCTTCCTACTCGTCATGAATCCATAAACTAACTAACTTCAGTAATTGATAAATCATCATCATCATCGTCGTCTAACGTCCGCTTCCCATGCTAGCATGGGCTGGACGATTTGACTGAGAACTGGTGAACTGGACGGCTGCATCAAGCTCCAATCTGATAGAGTGGAGATAATGCACCACTGCATTGTGAAAGTAATGACAATGTATGAATGAAATTAGGTCAATGTAATGACATTTTCTTTTTCAAGTCCCAATGAAATAAGAGGACAAAGCCCTTAGCTTTTGTCTAATATTCAGAATTTGTGAAGCAATTACAGTTAATGGTTAGCTTCAATGGCTTAATGTGGTTGATGTTCAGTTTTGAGAAACACACACACACAGTACAATTCTAGTACAGATCACCAGCATATGCTCTCATTCTCTGTATATGTATGTGTGCATATATATATATATATATATATATATATATATATATATATATATATATATATATATATATATAGAGAGAGAGAGAGAGAGAGAGAGAGAGAGAGAGAGAGAGAGAGAGAGAGAGAGAGAGAAAGAGGGAGAGAAAGGTTTATCTTGACAAGGAGATAAAAATTTCCCTGGAGACCATTTAGCCAAATTGGTTGAATAAGCCATCAGGTGAAATTTGAAGGCACAACCATCATGAATTTTGAAATTTCATTCTACTCTCAGTTTTAAGTCCTTCCATTTGTAAATAACCTAGAATTTTCCTTAAACTTGCTCTAAAATAAAAATGTTAATTTAGCTATTCTTCCACAAGAATTTGTATGTAAGCAGTTCATTTTTGTATTTTTTTTTTTTACTAGGTCTGTTACCTTTCCTTCCTTTGGTTTGTATAAAAAAAGAAAAATGCTTTATTTAATGCTCAATGAAATTCACAGTACCTCAAACTACTATGAATAGTTGCTGGTGAACCAGACTGCACCAGGCTCCAATCTGATCTGGCAGAGTTTCTATAGCTGGATGCCCTTCCTAACGCCAACCACTCCAAGAGTGTAGTGGGTGCTTTTACATGCCACCGGCATGAGGGCCAGTCAGGCGGTACAGGCAATGGCCACGCTCGAATTATGTTTTCTACATACCACCTGCACAGGAGCCACTCCAGCGGCACTGGCAACGACCTCACTTGAATGTTTTTTCACGTGTCACCGGCACAAGTAAGGCAATGCTGGTAACGATCACGCTTGAATGGTGCTTTTTACGTGCCACTGGCACGAAGCCAGTCAGCTGCTCTGGCAATGATCACGCTTGGATGGTGCTCTTAGCGCTCCACTAGCACAGATGCCAGTCATTGAATTTGATTTTGATTTCACTTGCCTCAACGGGTCTTCGCAAGCAGAGTTTAGTGTCCAATGAAGGAAAGGTACGCATAAGTGGGCTGGCTACACCCCTGGCAGAGGCCTCGGGTTATGGTCTCACTTAGCTTGTTGGGTCTTCTCACACACAGCATATTTTCAAAGGTCTCGGTCACAAGTCATTGCTTCGGTGATGCCTAATGTTCGAAGGTCGTGCTTCACTACCTCATCCCAGGTCTTCTTGGGTCTACCTCTTCCACAGGTTCCCTCAACCACTAGAGTGTGGCACTTTTTCACACAGCTATCCTCATACATTGTTGCCACATGACCATACCAGCGCAATCGTCTCTCTTGCACACCACATCTGATGCTTCTCAGGTGCAACTTTTCTCTCAAGGTACTTACACTCTGTCGAGTATGCACACAGACATTACACATCCAGCAGAGCATATTGCTTCATTCCTTGCAAGCTTACGTATGCCCTCAGCAGTCATGGCCCATCTTTTATTTTTTTACTTGTTTCAGTCATTTAACTGCAGCCATGTAACTGAACCCAGAACCATGTGGTTGGGAAGCAAGCTTCTTACCACACAGCTATGCTGTGGCTTTGTGGCTATAGTGGTTAGAGGACTGCACTCACAATTGCAAGGTCGTGGCTTCAATTCCCAGATTGTGCAGAGCATTGTGTTCTTGAGCAAAACACTTCATTTCATATTGCTCTGCAATGACTGACGCCTGATGTGTGACATACCATGCACTTGTACAGGCAATGATAGGAGTAAGCTAATGTATATAATAAACATTTGATCACTATAAGGAAATGACCAAAACATCTGTGCAGTTTGTTGAGCTAAGAAACTGCCGAAACCTCATCTGTCATTTATGACAGAAGAGTTTAGTATATACATTCACACACACACACACACGTTTATGTGTCTGTATACTCTTTTACTTGTTTCAGTCATTTGACTGTGGCCATGCTGGAGCACCGCCTTTTAGTCGAACAAATCGACTCCAGGACTCAGTCTTTGGAAGCCTAGTACTTATTCTATCGGTCTCTTTTTGCCGAACCGCTAAGTTACGGGGGACGTAAACACACCAGCATCGGTTGTCAAGCGATGATGGGGGAATAAACACAGACACACAAACACACACACACACATATATATATACATATATACGACAGGCTTCTTTCAGTTTCCGTCTACCAAATCCACTCACAAGGCTTTGGTCAACCCGAGGCTATAGTAGAAGACACTTGCCTAAGGTGCCACGCAGAGGGACTGAACCCGGAACCATGTGGTTGGTAGGCAAGCTACTTACCACACAGCCACTCAAACATAAGTGAGTGTGTGTGTATATATATATATATAGAGAGAGAGAGAGAGAGAGAGAGAGAGAGAGAAAGAGAGAGAGAGAGAGAGAGAGAAAGAGAGAGAGAGAGAGAGAGAAAGAGAGAGAGAGAGAGAGAGAAAGAGAGAGAGAGAGAAAGAGAGAGAGAGAGAGAGAAGGAGAAAGAGAGATAGAGATAGAAAGAGAGAGAAAGAGAGATAGAGATAGAAAGAGAGAGAGAGAGAGATACATACATGCACACACATATATATGGAGTCATATTCATATGTATAATAAATGTATTTAATCTCACGAAATTAGGCCCTGAGGCAGAATGTCAGAAACACCAAAAACATATTCATTCACAACCACACTGCAGTGGTATTATAGTTATTAATTACCAGCTGTCAACCTTGTACAACAAAATAAATGAAATTATGCTTGTTATATTTTCGTTTGCATTTCTTATCAGAGGTTCTTCTGTTTACACTGTTTAACAGCAACAGCTTCAGAGACAGAGGTTTGCAATTCTTAAGTCTTTAAGGAGAGACAAAACTAGTTACTTGTTTCAATCTTTAATTCAAGCTGCTTTCTCCACACACACACACACGCACGCACACGCACACACACTGCATGGTTTTGCCATGGGGCCTAACTTGGCAGTCAAACAGGCAGATAGACATGCTTACTAAACAGATAAATATGAACTTGACTGTGTGGTTAAGAAACTTGCTTTACAACCACAATTTTGGGTTCAGTCCCACTGCGCAGCATCTTGGGCAACTGTCTTCTATAGCCTGTTGCTGACCAATGCTTTGTGCATGAATATGGTATGTAGTAACATATGGTATGTAGTAACATCATAAGTGTGTGTGTGTGTGTGTGTGTGCATCTTTGACAACCAGTGTTGGTTTGTTTATATCCCTGTAACAGAGCAGTTCAGCAAAAGAGACTGAAAACTAAGTACCAGACTTAAAGAATAAGTGCTGGAATTGATCTGCACAACTAAAATCCTTCAAGCCAATGTCCAAGTATGTCTGCAGTCCAATGACTGAAACAAATAAAACATTCATAAACAGCATTATACTGAAGCCTGGAGATCTATATATCCTCCTACTTCCCCTATCTCTTCCCTCTTGCCCCGAAGAAATACGTGGGCCTTACAGAAGGTAATTTCAAGGCCAAGTTCAATAATCACACCTTGAGCTTCAGGCACTGGGATAAAAGGAAAACAACCAAATTATCCAGTCATATATAGTCCTTAAAAGATAAAGGTGTCAGTTACAACATCCATTGGAAGATCTTAGCCAAGTGTAAGGCCTACACCAATGGCAGTGGAAAATGCAGTCTTTGTGATATGCAAAGATGGCTCATCTGGAAAAGCAGCTTAGATCCCACCACGTCTAAATTCAAGAACTGATCTTTTCGGATCATGTTCACATGTGGCTAAATATTTGTTATGTTTTTGATAACTGAAGAGATGCCGGCATGGGTTTCTGCCGCAACATCCAAAACTTGGAGTTTTATTATTGCTACGGAATAATTGTCACTCATGCAAACCTCTACCTTCCCCACTTACTACTGATCCTTCTAGCTAAGGTGCCCCTGAACATCCTCCACTACCTCCTGGGAGATACTTCTAATTCATTCTCTCTCTCTCTCTCCTTAATGTGAGCAGCCATGTAGCTCTTCTACAACAAAAACTTGCTCTGCTCCAAACATACCTTAACCTCCATCTAAAATACAGAGGCAACATCCTCCCTCCTTGGATTTATTGACTTGAAAGCGACATAGTGACCGCAACAGTGTTGTTGACACAAAAAAAGAAAAAAATACCCAGTACACATTGTAAAGTGGTTGGTTTTAGGAAGGGCATCAGTCACAGAAGCCACACCAAAGCGGACACTGGAGCACAATGAAGTCCTTCAACTCATTAGATCTTTGTCAAACTGTCCATTCCATGCTATCATGGAATATGGATGTAAAATGATGATGATGATAATGTGTGTATGTGGCAACTCTTTCGAAATCGTAATATACATTTTATAAGACTTTTAAAGACCTCTTTGAAGTAGACAACACTAAAACTAAATATACCCAACGTGAGCTTTCTTGTTTCTTCATAATTCCACACTAATGAATGAACAGCTTAGATTACAACAGAACAGACATTTTGCCAAACAAACACACCCTCACTTTCCACTACTCTCTCCTTCTACACACTAAACTGAAACAAGTGATTGCTGTCAAATAAGACGTTTTGACAACACCACCCACCACCAATACTTCTGATTTCAATGAAAGATGTAGTCTGTCTCAAGACTGGCTAGTAGTAGCAGCAGCAGCAGTAGTAGTAGTAGTAGTGGTGGTGATGGTAATGTTTGTTGGAGAAAATTGACCTACATTTTAGAAATTTAAAAAGAACAGACAACAAAGACTTCTAGTCTTTCTTGTTTGTAAATGAGTTGGTTTCACATAAAAAATGGAACTTTCTCCATACCATTTTGGTTGGAATTAGAGAAAAAAAATCTATGTTTAAAAAAAAATTAATATTATGGCTATCATCATCATTGTTTAACGTCCGGCTTCCATGCTAGCATGGGTTGTACGATTTGACTGAGGACTGGCGAACCAGAAGGCTGCACCAGGTTCCAATCTGATCTGGCAGAGTTTCTACAGCTGGATGCCCTTCCTAACGCCAACCACTCCAAGGGTGTAGTGGGAGCTTTTACGTGCCAGCGGCACGAGGGCCAGTCAGGTGGTACTGGCAACGGCCACTCTTAAAATGGTGTTTTTTACATGCCACCTGCACAGCAACCAGTCCAGCGGCACTGGCACACGACCTCGCTCAAATGCTTTTTTGTGTGCCACCAGCACAAGTGCCAGTAAGGCAACACTGGTAATGATCACGCTCAAATGGTGCTATTTATGTGCCACTGGCATGGAAGCTAGCTATGTTTTTAAGAAGCTTACTTCCCAACTATGTGGTCTTAAGTTCAATCCCATTGCACACCACCAAGGGCAACAGTCTTCTACAATAGCCTCTGCCCAACCAAAACTTTCTGAGTGGATCTAGAAGGCAGAAATTGAAAGAAGCCCATCATGTAGGTGTATGTGTGTGTAATTGTGCTTGTGTTTGTCCACCTGCCAGCTCCCCACTTGACAACTGGTGTCAGTTTGTTTACATCCCTTGTAACTTAGCAGTTTGGCAAAAAAGACCAGTGGAGTAAGTACTAGGTTTAAAAATAAGTACTGGGGGCAATTAAACCTTTTAAGTCACTGCCCCAGCATAACTGTCAGAAACAAGTAAAAGAAATATATTGTTCATTTGTATCACATCCATTTTCCCATGCTAGATCACAACTTATTACTGATGCTCTTCCTATTGCTAGCCCTTGTCTGTTTTTTAAGCAAGGGACTTTTATAAGGACTTAGAAAGTGTAAAGCTATGGACCAATTTATTGACAGGGAATGCCAACAAAACATCACTGCTTTTGCTCAAGCAGTTTCCTACAAAGATATCACAGAATATAAACATTCACGCAGAGACATAAACTAACAAACATTCACACACACACACCATCATCATCCTCATAACATCCATCCTTCCATGTTTGCATGAGTGAGAGGAAGTTTATTGAGGTAGATTTATTATGTTTGGATGCTTTTCCTACTGTCAACCCTCACCTGTTTCCAAGTCAGATAATATTTTTCCATGGCCAGACATCTTTACACAGAATATTGGATATGAATGATGAATGACATTGATTGTATGGCAGTGATACTCATTTACAAGTGGAGTCTGGTGTTGCTAAGAAAGCTATGTGTAAATGAATGGTTGTCAAAGTCATATAAAGAAAGAGTCAGTAATGTATCTAGTTAAATAATTTTAGTTTGCACTAGGTGTTCTAAAGCAGGGATTTTCGAACTTTTTGACTTGCGGACTCCTTTATATTTCAGGCTTTACCTTAGGGACCCCCTTATAAACGCTTATGAAATTTATACATAAATATTTGCTTAAAATAACATATTTTTACATTTATTTAACAGTATTTAACAAATAGGTTTATCGTCAATTAAAAGATTTCGATTAAAAAACATATATAAAATCAAATTGCCCATAAAAAGTATTTGCTGTCTATGGACCCCGTCTTGTCCTTGCAGACCCCCTGTGGTCCGCGGACCACAGTTTGAAAACCCCTGTTCTAAAGGAATCAGTTCTTAGCCCCTATCTGGCATGGGCCAGTGTGCACCAGCATAGTATCATACCACATGATGTTGTCCTTTGTTGTTACAAATACTACAAAACAGAGAAACCTGTCAATCTTTATTGTATATGTATTTTATATTTATTTTTTGTTTTAGTTTTTATGGTTGGAAGCCTTGTTATCAACAATCCCATTACAATAATAGGTACTCGATCAGGTGTTCATATTTGCTTACTCGCGAAAGCAAAACAGAAAAGAAATAGTAAAATGATTGATTAGTAGTAATTGTTTACACAAAAATCAGTCAAAACAGTTGACACCCTTTCAAATGCATTGTTTTTTTTATGTTCAAATTTTAGCATTAAAATTCAAAAGAAAAAAATAGAATTACATTTCATTCAGGACAGAAACTGGTAAAGAAGAACAGCTACTGTTGCCAAGAATGTGAATGAAAGAAAATCTAAAGACTAATTCTCCAATGATAGGACAGTAATATATACCTATATATCCAGTTTTTGTAAACAAGAAAAAAAAAAACCCAGATGTAAAATGTGTGTATGTTTGTGTGCTTGCAATACCTTACAGCTAAAACATAACCAGTTTTTTTCAACAACTCCTGTTCGCTTGCATCAGTCTACAAAGATGATAAAACTGCATTCATTCTAACCTTATGGTTGAATGGTTTAGTAATAAACAAACTGTGTTAATAAGAAAAATAATACCTGCAACTGTACACCAGTCTTCTATCACAAAAAAAGGGAGAAACTATTTTATTCCACACTGACACCAAGAAATAAGAAGCATGCACATACTACTTATTTAAAGATTTAGTTACATGTAGATGCAAACACACACACAATCATTCATACAAATACTCAACAATTCAAAGGATTGTTACACAGGCGCAGGAGTGGCTGTGTGGTAAGTAGCTTGCTTACCAACCACATGGTTCTGGGTTCAGTCCCACTGCGTGGCACCTCGGGCAAGTGTCTTCTACTATAGCCTCGGGCCGACCAAAGCCTTGTGAGTGGATTTGGTAGACGGAATCTGAAAGAAGCCTGTCGTATATATGTATATATGTATGTGTGTGTATGTTTGTGTGTCTGTGTTTGTCCCTCCAACATCGCTTGACAACCGATGGTGGTGTGTTTACGTCCCCGTAACTTAGCGGTTCGGCAAAAGAGACCGATAGAATAAGTACTAGGCATCCAAAGAATAAGTCCTGGGGTCGATTTGCTCGACTAAAAGGCGGTGCCCCAGCATGGCCACAGTCAAATGACTGAAACAAGTAAAAAGAGTAAAAAAAAAAAAAAAGAGTATACACACACAAAGTAGTAATACAATGAACAGGAAATCAGGAGGGAGAAAGGGTACGTAACAATACCAAAGACAGTTACAAAAAACCTAAACTGAATATCAATAGCATATTTAACATGGCTATTGGTTGTAGTAATTTCATTAGGAAATTATATAAACACACACACAGTGGTGCTCTAGCATGACCACATTCACACATGGCTGAAATGTATAAATGTTTATGTATATATATTTATATAGGTGCAGGTGTAGCAAGAAGCTTGCTTCTCAACCACATGGTTCTGGGTTTAGTCCCACTACGTGGCACCTTGGGCAACTACCTTCTACTATAGCCTCGTGAGTGGATTTGGTAGACAGAAACTGGAAGAAGCCTATCATATATACATGCATATATGTGTGTGTGTGTATACTTATGTGCATATTGGTGTGTTTATGTCCCTGTAACTTACTTAGTGGTTCAACAAAAGAGACTGATAGAATAAGTACTAGGTTTTTAAAAAAATCCTGGGGTCGATTTGTTTGACCAAAACCCTTCAAGGCAGTGCTCCAATATTGATGCAGTCAAATGACTGAAACAAGTAAAAGAATAAAAGAATATATATATATCATTGGTTTAATGTCCACTTTCCCATGCTTGTCTGGGTCAGGTGGAACTCACTGATGTAGTTTTCTACTGCTGGATGTCCCTGTTGCTAACCAGAGCCAAACACATTTTCACAGTAGACTGGAAATGAAAACATCACTTGATGATGCTCGTTTATAACTATCCCACTGTCTAGACGAAAGTACACACAAACATATTTATATAGATACACACACACAATGGGCTTCTTTCAGTTTCTGTCTACAAAACCCACTCACAAGGCTTTGGTTGGACCAGGACTATAACAGAAAACACTTGCCCAAAGTACCACACAGTAAAGAAATTGGCATTAAGAAAGACATCCATCCTCAGAAACCAGGCCAAAACAGAGAATGGAGACTGGTGCAGCTTTCTGGCTTACCAGCTCCTGTCAAATTGTCCAGTCCATTCCAGCATGGAAGACAAACATTAAATGATGATGATGATGATGATATATGTTATGTTGCAGAAAATTGTATCTGAATTCACTTCATCATCATCATCATTTAATATCCATCGTCCATGCTAGCATGGGTTGGATGGTTTGATCAGGGCTGGCAAGCTGAGGGACTGCACCAGACTCCAGTCTGATTTGGCATGGTTTCTACAGCTGGATGCTCTTCCTAATGCCAACCACTCCAAGAGTGTAATGGGTGCTTTTACATACCACTGGCATGGGTGCCAGTTGTATGACAAGTATCTGCCAAGACTACTGCCACATTTTTCTCAAGACTATCACAAAGGCTTCAGAAAGTAACAGAAGAATGTTTTGTTTTTCTTTTATTGCCATTAATTTTAAGTGACAACAATATGAATTAGACATTGTAGGTGAGAGGTGTTGACCAGTTCAACCACTTTATTCTTCCACTGAAGTTACTTGATAGTAGATTTAATCCATCACCTGGTTTATTATCACCACCTGGCCCTTAATCACTGGCACTGTTGCAAGTGCAGACATTAGGTTTCTTCATCCCTCTCTCCTACAAATTTTGCAGACAATTATCATGGACAAGCCTTCTCTTCTAACTAAACATTAAAAAACAAAAAGACTCTGACTTACTATTCTGTTGCACTAGTGTTTGAACAAGTCAAAGTAAGACGATACACTTGCAGAAATATTAGTGCTTCCACTTATCCAGCTATAAGTTAACCGGTCCCAAATGAACAATTACTTCTTAAACTCTTTCCAATGTTTATCTCCACCACCATCCTCTGGCTGTCCAACTTGTCTTCACTCCCATACCTGCCTCCCATGTAGATACAAACACACAGCATTTTTGGCATTCTTTAACAGCTGAATGTAGAGAACACTCAACAGGTGTGTATACACAGCTCCTGGGTCACTGTTACAGCAAATGTACTTATATACAAGCAAATGTACAAACACATTTTATCCAGTTACAGAGCTGACTAATATTAATGTGTGCATACATAATATATACACACATATACATACGTACGTACACATTTAAATGATACAGTTTGTAAAACTATAAAAAGTACATAAAATTTATTTAAACAATTCTTTTTTGAGTGACAACTTCTTTACTTTATGATCTTTTATTATGTGTGTGTGTGTGTGTGTGTGTGTGTGTGTGTGTGTGTGTGTGTGTGTGTGTGTGTGTGTGTATGCATGTGTTATGAGTTTATGTATGCATGTGTTTTACATAGACACAATATAAGCAGTAGACCACCATATATATATACATACACATGTACACATATATATATAATAAATATATATTTATTAGTTCATAGTCACATATATATATACCTATTATGACAAAGTGGTGATATGGTAAGAATGAAACAAGCACACCCATAACAACTTGCATTTACACACAGATAAACTACACACACATACACACACAAGTTAATTAACATCACAACACAGACACAACATTCGCATTTTCCTGTGTAAAATTTACATACACGTAGATAAAAAGCAAACTACACACACACATACACACAAGTTAATTAACATCACGACACACACACAACATTTACATTTTCCTGTGTAAAGAAACGTTTCCACTTCGAGAGAAGTAAAATGTGACTAGCACCATTATTACCCATCTCCTTCAGTAAACCAGATAGTAGTTTGGTGTAAAGTAGATCAATAACTAACACAGGGAGTGTCAACAATATTGTCACCTTTACTGAACTGATACTTATTTTATTGATTTAAAGAAACTAAAAGAATAAATTCAAAACTATGATAGAATTTGTACTTGGAGTGCAAGACATTTTATTCAGGCATGATTATGTGGTAAGAATTTTGATCCCCAACCACACGATTCTGGGTTCAGTCCCACTGCATTGCACCTTGGGCAAGTGTTTTTTTATTACAGCCTTGGTCCAACCAAAGCCTTGTGAGTGGATTTGGTAGACAGAAACTGAAAAAAGCCCACCATATATATGTGTGTCCCCCCCCATCATCACTTCACAGCCAGTGTTGGTATGTTTATGTCCTTGTAATTTACCAGTTCAGTAAAAGAGACCAACAAAATAAGTACCAGGCTTAAAACAAAACAAAAGTCCTGGGCTTGATTTGTTCAACTAAAATTCAAGGTGGTGCCCTAGCATGACCTCAGTCTAATGACTGAAACAAGTGAAAGAAGAAAAAGAAAAGAAAAATACTCTACTGCAGTCATGGGCGACCTGTAACCCACAGAACTTTCTGAAAGGCATACCTAATGAAAAATATATGATTGATATTAATTTTGTCAAACCCTAGGAGGATGAAAGGGAAAACTGATCTCAATAGGATTTGAACTCAATAAATAAAGAGACATAAATGCTATAAAGTATTGTTCCTTTAACTTATATCTCCTAGTATTGTAACAAAGATGTGACAGTTCAAAGCCATAAATTCTCTGTGGTGAGGTATAGATTATCTTGACTCTAGGTAATTGAATGGTACACATTTTATCAGATCCGGGTGAGATTTGAACTCAGAACAACAGAATATAATTAGACATCACTTCATCAAATACTATACAGATATTGTCAATTCACATTATAATAATTCTTTATTGCTGCCAAAAAGGTGATGACTAAAAGAACATTACAGGGACAGGTTACAGCAAGTGTGGAGACTTACTCTGAAACTAAATGAAATAAAATGAAGGCTGGTGGTATAGAATGGACTTCATACATAAAGTACTAGAGCAATGTTCAAATAAAAAAAAACCACTGAGTAAATCAAAGAAACATTGCAGTTCTTGGATTATCCTGACTACCAAGAATAAATTCCATCTCCCCAATGTCATTCTACAGTGTACAGAAACATGCTAGCTACTCTCTTCCACCTTTCATCAAATTTACTGGAGGGCAGTACCTCCCTCTCCACCCCTCCGCCTTCTTGTGAAACTGGCCAAAGAGAATAGTGCTTGTATTTAGTCCTTTCAGTTATTTCCACTCTGCACAACTTCACTCACCAGACAGAACTGTTTGCCCCACCTCCTAGTAAAAAAAAAAGTGACAGGCTGATCATCATGATGAACTTGGCTAATAACTGGAATTATACTACATTATATATATATATATATATATATATATATATATATATATATATAGATAAGACAACAGCTGTTTGACGAAAATTCACAAATCCACAATTATGACAATTTTCAAAAGAACATTGAAATAAAAATGACAGTTTGGTTTATGTTAATTATAACAAAAATACCCCCACCTCTTTACCTTGCTTTTCTAATACCACAAGTGGCTCACTCAAAGATTTTAATTTGACCAAGTGAGTGTGCATATACACCAAACAGAAAAAGTTGATCAGCTTGAATGTATACTCTTACTCTCTTTACTTGTTTCAGTCATTTGACTGCGGCCATGCTGGGGCACCGCCTTTAGTCGAGCAAATCGACCCCAGGACTTATTCTTTGTAAGCCTAGTACTTATTCTATCGGTCTCTTTTGCCGAACCGCTAAGTTACGGGGGACGTAAACACACCAGCATCGGTTGTCAAGCGATGTTGGGGGGACAAACACAGACACACAAACATATACACACACATACATACATATATATATATATATATATATATATATATATATATATATATATATATACACATACACGATGGGCTTCTTTCAGTTTCCGTCTACCAAATCCACTCGCAAGGCTTTGGTCGGCCCGAGGCTGTAGTAGAAGACACTTGCCCAAGGTGCCACGCAGTGGGACTGAACCCAAAACCATGTGGTTAGTAAGCAAGCTACTTACCACACAGCCACTCCTGCGCCTCCTGTATGTGTATGTATTTAATATCTGTTTTCCAAACTGGCACATATATACATACACTCACACACAAAACATTTTCTGTACCTAAATATGTTTCAGACATATACAAATTGTTAGGGAGGGTTGGATGAAATCTAGAATTTACCTAAGGTTCTTGGTAACTACATATATCTATTGAAATAATTGCATAATTTCAAACTAACTTCTGGTCAGAGTTAATTTCATTCATAACCAGGATGCTAACAACAGTATAGAATGAGCCTGCATATTTCTTCAGGATAGTGGTGTGTATATATATATGTGTGTGTGTGTGCCTTAAATGTACCATAAAAACCCATGTAATTTATGCACATTTTTTTTTTGCAAAAATAAAAATAAGCTTTAGTGGGTGCATAAATTACATAAGTAGATTGTTTTCAGAATTTGTTTTGAAATTTTTGTTGTTGAAAAAAGATGTACAAAACAAACATTTGCACCGGAAGTTGACTCATTTAATGTCAGAATAGGTTTTTACAGAAAAAATAATGGTTTAAATATGCATAATGAAGTTGACTTTTATACATGCTGGACAGTATAATGCTTACTTTTTCTGTATAAATTTACCAAAACCATTGAATGGTTAACTAGCTTTTGAAGTCTGACGTTCATGCTGGTAAACATGGTCTGGGCCATATTTTACATTGCTTGGAGTTTCTACTTATCACAATGTAGCACATATTTAATTTCTCCTTCACAGCAAACGATTCATAAGTTCTGTCCATACTGACAATAATGGTAATGACAAATTTTTAAGTTTGCTTGACATTTTACAAGTGTGAAAGGGATTAAAATTTCGACACTCCATATCAAAGGTTCTGACAAAAATAGGCGAAGAAGAATTCTGTTTACATAATCAGTTTGACTGGTCACCTTCCTCTGTTGGTTGAGTAAAGAGTCATCCAAGTAGATATTTATTGGTAATTAAACTTAATTTGCAACATCTGTGCATATTTATCAGCTTTGATTTTGTTGGTAATTCTCATCAACAACTTTTCCTGTGATCATGACTTGGGGCTATCTACAACAATCCCTAGTGAAATCAGGTACTTATTTACCTGCTAGAATAAATCAACTTAAAATTTTTCCTAAGTTAGCAGCTAAGACATTAACAATTTGCCTGTTCTGTGAATCACATATGATACATAGGACATATTTCCCTTGCATCCAAGCATCACAAATGAGGAACATCCCCAATTTTCTTCAACACCAGAGTAACTTGGGACTTATGAAAAGAAAGTTTTATACTACTCAGAATGTATGAAACTAAACTAAAAATAATGTATGAAACTGTCTAAAAACAAGCATGGACATTCAGAAGAAACTTATGAAAATGCTTTGGACAGGCAAAGCATAAATGAACACAATTATCTTGGACTCGCAGTTCTTGATGGAGCTATAGATGTTATAATGATATACAACACATCATGGGCAATTTGAAATCTTGTGGAGCTCATCCCTCTCCAGGTCTGAACATAGTTGATTTCTTACAGAGAAACAGACACAAAGAGGAGAACTGACTTCAGTAGAGGACTAGTATTTTATTTATCGATCCAGAAAGGATGAAAGAAGACAAAATTAACATCAGTGCTATTTGAACAAAGAATGTAGAGAGTTGGAATATATATACTACAAGGTAATCTATTTGACAATCTGGCAACACAGCCAATTTGGTGCCATAAATACACAGAATATCAGACATCATAAGTAGCTATTTGATAGAGATAAAAAAAACAACAGTGAGCTTGTTGTGCTTTATCTGATCTAAATTGCTACTTATGTCTAATGTCATTCAACAATATCTTATTTAACACACTACTCCAAACAAACACACTACATTAAACTACTCTCCTATGTATATCATCATCATCATCATCATCGTTTAACGTCCGCTTTCCATGCTAGCATGGGTTGGACGATTTGACTGAGGACTGGTGAAACCGGATGGCAACACCAGGCTCCAGTCTGATTTGGCAGAGTTTCTACAGCTGGATGCCCTTCCTAACGCCAACCACTCAGAGAGTGTAGTGGGTGCTTTTACGTGTCACCCGCACGAAAACGGCCACGCTCGAAATGGTGTCTTTTATGTGCCACCCGCACAAGCCAGTCCAGGGGCACTGGCAACGATCTCGCTCGAAAATCCTACAGGAGCCAGTCAGGCGGTACTGGCAACGGCCACGCTCAAAATGGTGCATCTCATGTGCCACCCGCACAAGAACCAGTCCAGGGGCACTGGCAACGATCTTACTTGGCTTGCCGGGTCTTCTCACGCACAGCCCATTTCCAAAGGTCTCGGTCCGTAGTCATCGCCTCGGTGAGGCCCAATGTACGAAGGTCTTGCCTCACCACCTCAGCCCAGGTCTTCCTGGGCCTACCTCTTCCACGGGTTCCCTCAACTGTTAGGGTGTGGCACTTTTTCACGCAGCTATCCTCCTCCATTCTCACCACATGTCCATACCAGCGCAATCGTCTCTCTTGCACGCCACAACTGATGCTTCTAATGTTCAGCTTTTCTCTCAAGATACTTACACTCTGACGGGTATTCACATTGACATTACACATCCAACGGAGCATACTGGCTTCATTCCTTGCGAGCTTACGTATGTCCTCAGCAGTTACAGCCCATGTTTCACTGCCATGTAGCATGGTTGTTCGTACGCATGCGTCATACAGTCTGCCTTTTACTCTGAGTGAGAGTCCCTTTGTCGCCAGCAGGGGTAAGAGCTCTCTAAACTTTGCCCAGGCTATTCTTATTCTAGCAGCTACACTTTCAGCGCACCCACCCCCACTACTAACTTGGTCGCCCAGATAGCGGAAGCTATCGACTACCTCTAGTTTTTCACCCTGGAATGAGATAGAAGTTGTTTCCTGTTTGTTTGCAGTCTTTATTGCACCTGAACATCTGCCACAAACAAAAACTAACTTGCTAGTTAACCTGCCTTTGATGTTGCTGCACCTCTTATGTGTCCATAGCTTGCACCGGGTACATCTTATAGAGTTACTACCTACTCCTTTTCTACATACTGAGCAGGGCCATGTATTCAGAAAATGAACAGTTTTACTTATCAACAGATACTTTAAACACAAACATCAAACATGCATACATAATAAATAAGCATTCATGGATTTCCAAATGAATAAATCCAACTCAAAATATACACACAGAGTATGAATGAATGTCTCCAAATATTTGCATATACATGACATCGTAACAAGCAAGGGCATGAAGTACACACACCCATGAAGTATAAACATCTCCAAATTAATATCAACAGTGCAGACTAAAACCACATACACACAAGCATGTCCACACAAACACACGTGTCCACATGCATAAAAAATACACCCCCCCCCCACACACACACACAAATATACCCAAGCAAAAGTTTGGGGAATCCAGGTTAAACCTAATTAGTAGTAGGCACCAAGTGTGACTTTTAACAAAGTCCAGTTGATAAGGTACTGCCATCACTACCACCACGTGATGATAACAGTTGAACCTTGACCAGTGGACTCATAAGGAGCCTTGAGAAACAATACAGATAGAAATACATAAGATATAAATAGAACAGAATCTTATCTTTGTCAAAATGATGGCAGTAAGTGAACAGATCAAGTAAATTAAACCTTAAGCAGAATGCAGCTGTGTTCACAGCACCATCACCTTTACTTGTATCCTTGCATCATATGAGGCATTTAGTAACAGACCACCATGAGCACCACAACTTAAAAACCAAGAAAAATGCAGTCAAAGTTTTTGCAACTTTCAGAATGTAATATCTCGGAAAGGAATGAAGTTAGGAAGCTGGTTTTGGTTTTAAAATGGCCATGAAGATCTCCTCTAATCATTCCACCTATGTAAAATTATTTAAATATGCATCTGAAAAATTAAAACAATGACTGTGTCGTTCTCATTTTGTAGAATATACCGGTATTACGAAACGATGTATCGCATTACATATTTTAGCCATAATACTGAGCAAAAACATAGAGACCCCACCAATGGTATTGTTTGTGTTTTAATATACCAAGTATCTTTAAGAGGTAAGTAAGACAAGATAGTAAGATAATAGCCTGTTATTGTTATGATGGTAACGAAGAATATTAGAAAATGAGCCATTACACCTCGAAAAATAATACAGGGACCACACCAAAGTTATTGATTGTGTGTGCTTACGATGGTGTATTCCTAAAGTCTCTGGATTGAACTGAGCGAGTGAGCATCATATCAATAGCATCAAGGTACAATATTTTTCAGCCAGATTTTCAACCTTATTGCAAGCCTCACCGGGTCTTCTCCGCTCATCTTTTTTGAATTCTAGACATCGAGACAACGAAAATGATATACTAACCTCGAAAATGGTTGGGGTGGCGCTTGCGACACTGTTACTAAATGCCTCATATGTACTATTTAGTAACTGACTATATTTCTGTGGTTATAAACTAGACTAGTAAGAAAATGTTAGCTATAGGCTGAATACAGTGGATAATATCAGCTGTAGACTGGACACAGTGAACAATGTCAACTATAGGCTGGACACAGTGAACAATGTCAACTATAGGCTGGACACAGTGAACAATATCAACTATAGGCTGGACACAGTGAACAATGTCAGCTGTAGGCTGGACACAGTGAACAATGTCAGCTGTAGGCTGGACACAGTGAACAATGTCAGCTGCAGACTGGACACAGTGAACAATGTCAGCTGTAGGCTAGACACAGTGAACAATGTCAGCTGTAGGCTGGACACAGTTAACAAATGTCAGCTGTAGGCTGGACACAGTTAACAATGTCAGCTGTAGGCTGGGCACAGTGAACAATGTCAGGTGTGGACTGGACATGGTGAACCAATGTCAGCTGTAAACTAATCACAATGAAGCACTAATGACAATGCATTAGACAGTGCAAAATGAACCAAACACAACTGTAGTACAGACACTAACAGTAAACAAGCAGCAGCTGTGTAGCAAATAACATAAGCAATGAACAAATAAGTGTTTGTTAACTACACATTGTAATAAACTAACACATAGACACTGTAATAGATGAGCAATGAACAGAACAGCACAAGATTTGATATTGCAAACAACAGCTGTAAACCAACCAGTGTAAACCATCAACAGCTGGAAACCATCAACAGACTTGAAAAGTAAAGGGGACAATCAGTAGGCTTTATAAGAAACAGTCCTAACGTAAGACTGCTGAATCACTCATCTATACCCACTCCACTAGCAAAAATATCTTCAAGGATATGTAGACAGCTTTCAGAGTTACAGAATAAGGAAAAGAATAAGAATCCCTCACCCTCCTACAGAAACTCATATGAAGCCCATCCTCCCACCTTTTTAAAAATCATGTGTTCACTAATGGGGTTAGTGATGATGATGATGGAAGTGGTGGTAGTTGTGGTGATGGTTAACGATGATGATGAGTGGGGAAGTGGTGATGGTTGAGGGGCAGAGGTAGAGTGGTGACTGCATTGCTGGTGGTGATAGTTGAGGCTGGTGATGACAATGATGGCAAGAAATGATTACAGAGATAAGTGATGACAACAATGATAAGCAATGACGATGATGATAAGCAAAGATGACAATGATAAGCAATGATGGCTATGATAAGCGATGATGGCGATGATAAGCGATGATGGCGATGATAAGCGATGACGGCGATGATAAGCGATGACAGAGATGATAAGTGATGACAGAGATGATAAGTGATGACAGAGATGATAAGTGATGATAAGTGATGACAGAGATGATAAGTGATGACAGAGATGATAAGTGATGACAGAGATGATAAGTGATGACAGAGACGATAAGTGATGATGGCAATGATAAGAGATGACAGTGATAAGAGATGGTGGTGATAAGAGATGGTGGTGATAAAAGATGATGGCAATAAGTGATGATGGTGATAATTGACAATAGCGATGATGGTGATGATGATAGTGGGGATGGAAGTGGTAGCATCAATGATAGTGATGACGGCAATGATGATCATAGTGGTGGTGGTGGTTATGTAAGCAGTAGTGCCAGTGATGTGTTTGTGTGTGAGTTATCAAATATGGACAGTGAAGAGATTCAATAAAAGTGCTGTAAAAGCTGTGGTTGCATAAGGAAAAGGAAGAGCGGAAAAACTTGAGGAGGAATAAACTGTTTGTGGTAGCCAACTGTCGTGTCACGATGTGTGTGGGGGAGAGAGAGAGAGAGAGAGAGAGAGAGAGAAAGAGAGAGAGAAAGAGACTGTGTGTGAGAGAGAGAGAGAGAAAATGAATGAAAGTGTGAAAGACAGAATCTATGTTAGAACAACTGTTTGTCTGGCAGCTTGTTGTCATGACTAGATGTAGAAGTTATTGAAGGATGAGAGAGAGAGAGAGATTATAAGTGAAAATGTAAGCAGAGTATGCATATATATGAGAAACTGCTCACATGTATTGCATGCATATATGCATGCAGGTACATGTGTGAGAGTGCATGTATCTGCAAGAGAGAGTGCACAGAGTGAGAGTGAGTAAGGGACTCAGAGAGTGCAGGAGAGGAAGAGCACAAGTGCCCATAGATGTTAAATGTTTATAGGTGTGTCAGGAAAAGAAAATATAAAGATAAAGGAGAGAGAGTGTTTGAGTAAAAGGAGAGAGAGAGAGAGAGACATTGAATAGGAAAGTGTGTGTGTGTGTGTGTGTGTGTGTGTGTGTGTGTGTGTGCCAAGCAGGTGTATACATGCATATACAAGCAGCTGTGCGTATGAGGAATTATGTATATGAGAGCTGAGAGGGGGGTTAGTGAGGAAATATGTATAGATGAGATAGGGAAGAGGGAGTGTATATTTATATACGCAAGAAAGAGAGAGTAAGTGAGAGAGTGCTTTGTATGAATGAAAGATGAAGAGTCAAAGTGTTTGCGTAAGTGAGCATAGCTGTCACCATGACTGTGTTTAAGGTATATAGTTTGTGAAACAAGGCACAATGAGAGTATGTTTAAGGAGCAAGACAACACCAGATGGTCCACATCTTGGTATATTTGCCCATCTTATGTGAACAAGGTACATAACTCTGCTAGCAAGTATTTCCTTGACTGAGCGAAAGTAAATTCCATTCTTGCCTTTGTGGTTGAGTGGTGAGCTGGAGGACAAAAGCATCCAACCAACACAAATAACCGTTGCACTCGAGCAAGCATGTAAAAAAAATGTTAAACAGTAATAAACATTTTATATATATATATATATATATATATATATATATATATATATATATATATATATACACATACATACACACATACGTATACACACTTTGTAAAGTGGTTGGTGTAAAGAGAGCTGTTCGGCCATAATAACCATACCAAAACAGACATTAGACCAAAACTTGGTCCTCTTACCCATTAGATTCTGTCTAAACATCCAACCCATGCCAACATGGAAAATGGGATGTGAAAAATATATTATATACAGATATATATGTGTGTGTGTGTGTATGTGTGTATATATATATATATATATATACACACACACACATGAGGTCTGATCATTAAGTATCCGGACTGGAGCTATAAAAACAAAACTATATATATCATCATCATTTAACATCCACTTATCCATGCTTGCATGGATCAAACAGAATTTACTGAGGTAAATTTTGCTATGGTTGGATGCCTTTCCTGTTGTAAACCTTCACCTGTTTTCAAACAAAATAATATTTCTCATGGCCAGACAAGTTTTTTTTCTTTTTCATGGAAGACTGGAAACGAAAAATATCACTTATATGATGATGATGATACAAGGACACACACAGATATATATATATGTATACACGAGGTCTGATCAATAAGTATCCGGACTGGAGCTATAAAAACAAAACTACAACACATACCAATTTGGCATTTAATCTCCTTCAAAGTAGTCCCCTTCGGAAGCCACACACTTAATCCAGTGGCTTCCATTGGTGGAAGCATTCCTGCAACTCGTTTTCAGGGATAATCAACAGCTGCCTTGTTGCATTTACTTTGATTTCCTCAACTTCCTGAAATCTTCCTTTCAAGTGAGATTTGACTTTTGGAAAGAGGGAAAAGTCACAAGGGGGAATATGGTGGCTGTCGGACCTGGGGAATGCTGTGCTTAGCCAAAAACTATTGCACAAGCTGTGCTGAATGGGCAAGTGCATTGTTAGCCAAAAGCAGCTTTGGCACAAACTTGGCAGACGTGTGTCTCACACCCAAATCTTCATCAATGATAATGGACTTTTCTGCATCCTTATGCTGCATGCTAATTTGTATATTATAGCTTAATAATGCTGTTTGTCTGTGAACCACTTATGTTACTACTGTTGATACCATCAATTTTAAATTTTATCTTCAGATGATATTAATAGTAACATCTTATTTCAAACCTTAGTGTTTGAATGTTTTGTTTTTATATATATATATATATATATATATACACATATATATATATATAAAAGATATACATACACACAACATGCTTCTTTCAGTTTCCTTAAACCACATCTACTCTTAAGCCTTAGCTCAGCCTAGGGTTACAAAAAACACTTGTTCACAATGCAGCACATTGATACTGAGCCCAAATCCACATGGTTGGAAGCAAGCTTTTCACATCTGCAAGTTACTCACACACATAGATGTGTCATCCTAGCTGACACATACTACTGGCCACATCATCACAACAGTCATTGTGTTCACACCCAGCAGAGTACTTAACTCTGCTTGGCATCTGAAGCTGATGCAAGCATACGGCTCACTTCCACATCAAGTCTAAACATATTGGATCTTTCTGATTTGGCAGACACCATTTTTTATTCAGTTTTTATTTAGTGTGTTTTCTACCAAAACACTTTAAAACTTCATATACTTGTATATTTTGTCATACAACAGAGAAAAATTTTTATATTCAAAGTTATTTCATGTTAAAAATTGTCATATTTCGGTAATTTCAACCAATCACTGATGTCTATTGATGTGAAAACAATTACTGCTGTGGTTTGTCAACAAGACGTGGCAGTGTAATGGAATCTTTTCCCTTGAATAAAATTAATGCCGTTGTTTGTCAACAACAGCTATCAGCAGTAGTTATTTATGACATCGTTTGTGCGTTTGTACTGGTTTCAGCTTTAGGGTTTTAGGGTTAGGGTTCGGGTTTTAGGGTAATGAGTATTTTTTTGCCAAATTTGGTGAAAATCTGTTCAATACACCGCAATAAAGTTTTCACCAAATTTGGCAAAAATACTCATAACCCTAACCCTAAAAACCAGTACAAACGCACGAATGATGTCATAAATAACAGTACCACCGATAGTTGTTGCTGACAAACAACGACACTAATTTTATTCAAGGGAAAAGATCCCATTACACCGCCACAATATCTTGTTGACAAACCACAGCAGTAATTGTTTTCACCTCAACAGATGACAGTGATTGGTTGAAATTACCGAAATACGACAACTTTAACACGAAATAACTTTAAAAATATAAACTTTTCTCAACAACACTAAGAGTAAAAGATGTTTTATATGACACATTCTACCAGTGTCCCAAGTTTGAAAGTGTTTCGTTAGAAAATAAATGGTGTCTGCCAAATCAGAAAGATCCAACATGTTTATTCAATGTAAAGAAAGATGTAACTTCCTATTTTCATACAGAGAAAACACATTAGAGAATGTAGTCCTAGATAGCCATAAAAAGATGGGATGGTTGCAACTAATGTCCTTGATTAAAGGTCTGCTCAATTAAGGTTGACCTAGGGTTAAACAACAATAACATGATTGACAGCTGGAACATGAGCAGCCTTTCCACAAAACATTTTCACCATCGTTTTTGACGTCCACTTTTCCATACTCACATGAGTCAAGCAGAATTTGCTGAGGAAGATCTTTTACAACCAGATGCTCTTCCTGTCACCAACTCTAGTCATTTTTCCCTAAGGTTTCCATAAAAGATTGGAAATGAAGGACACTGCTTGTAAAACAGTGACACTCATTTACAACAAATACACTACATAAACAGATGCACACACACCATCATCATTTAATGTCTGTTTTCCATGCTGGCATGGGTTGGACAGTGTGAGGAAAGCTGAGCTGGTGAGCTGCACAAGGTCCATGCTGATTTGGTTTGGTTTCTGCAGCTGGATGGCCTTCCTAATGTCAACCACTTTACAGTGTGCTGAGTGCTTTTAATGTGGCACTGACAAGCAGTGTTACATAATACTGGCTTTATATCAAATCAAGAACCAAAGGTTCTTCAGGAGCCATAGGCTTGTTATGACAGCTTCCCAGATTTTGTCATGTGTACATTGTCCACTTAACAATGCTAGTCCATTGTGGGATTACTCACTTTTGCCACTCCACTGAACTGGAGCAACATGAAATGATGTGTTCTGCTCAAAAACATAATGCATCACCCAGTCCAAGAATCAAAAGCACAATCACATGATCACTAGTGCAACACCCTAACTACTAAACCATGTGCTTCCACACACTCACACAAAAACATGTGCATACATACACATATATACATAAATGGGCTTCTTTTAGTATCCAATAAATCTACACACAAAACTTTTGTTGGCCTGGGCTATAGAAAACACCCGCTAAAGGTGCCACACCAAGGGTCTGAACCCAAGATCATATGGCTGAGAAACAAATTTCTTACCATACAGCCATGGATGTGCCTGTTCATATATATCTATATATGACAGGCTTCTTTCAATTTCTGTCTACCAAATCCACTTATAAGGCTTTGGTCAGCTCAAGACTATAGCAGAAAATACTTGTGCAGTGGGATAGAACCTGAAACTACATGGTTGGAAAGCAAGCTTCTTAACCATACAGTCATGAATAAAATGCAAAAACAGTTTGTTTTTTTTTAATTACAAATGTATTTGCTGAAAGCAGATGATCCATTTAGTTGCTTCTTTGAGTTTCTTGTTGGTGTGTTCATACAGAGCAGGAACATGTAGTACCAACAGACTGAATTACCAGATAAATAAAACTACTACCAGATAAATAAAACTACTACCAGTAAATAAAACTACTAGATGCATTGAATATTTTTTCTCCTCTTTGTATATCTATATATATATATATATATATATATATATATGCACACACACATTTGCCTTTATTGCATGCCAATCTGCAAGTGAAATGTGGTTTGTGACTGCCAGTGATTTAATGCATCTCACTCAAAAATGACAGTTTTACACAAGGCAGATAGATGGATGCAGCTGCAAAATATTCAACCAGGAAGTTCTTGCCAAATTTAAGAGTGCATCCATCAACTGCTAACTGCCAAGGAAGTTGTCATATGGAGAGGATGAAAAAGAAAAAATTTCATAGCTTCTAGCTGGACAGAAACATGACTGCTAAACACTTGGCAGTCTACCCAGACATAGCATCAATGGTGATATAAAACATCTCAGAATTAATGCTATATAACTGGCAGGGGAGATTTTATATTTATATATATATTATACACACACGTACATAGATGTACATATATACATATACACCACAGACATACATGCATGCATGTGCACAAACATTTGTTCATTTTATGAGATAAGCTACACACTTCCAGAACTGCTTTGATCACTTTTGTTTTTGCACAAACACATATATAAAGTGGAGTTGCTATGGTGACAGTCCAACTAAAAAACCTAAGAAACACCAATGAATGAGGGTTTTCTGACTAAGGAGCAGCAGAAATCAACCAGAAATTTTGATACTTATTTAATGAACACAGTATTTTAATAACCCTCAGATGGATACAAAGTAAAATTAGACCTCAAATGATTTAGTTCGAGAGCAGTGTTACCTGCTTACTGCAAGACATCAACATTTTTGTAACCAGATTTCTGTTTACTTTTGTTTCAATTAATTTTTAAAAGAAAAAAAAATTTAATAAAATAACTTTGCCATCATAAAACCAACATATGGCGCATAAATTTGACATGAAATTTTGAGAGGTTTTCATTTAGATCACATTAAAGCAGAAGGCTTGTATCATAGAACCATGGGCAGTCTCAGGTGGGTTGGTATCAAAGGGTTTAATAAAAATGGTTTCTTCAGTGGACCCAAAATGTTGGGGTGACAAAAAACAAAATACAAAAACAGAAGGAAGTCACATCAAAAAGAGAAATCAGCATTAAAAAAAGAGATAACCTCCAAGGTTACAGTCAGCCTATGTAGCCCCTCACCACCACCAATATCACCACTCTAGGATCCTCACCTGCTTCTTTACAGTCTAAACCTAACATGATGGTTGTAGGTGATCATCATCATCATACAAGCGAAGTTGCTTGTTTCTAGTTTTCTGTGAAAAACATGTCTAGCAATGGGAAAATATTAGCTGGCTTGAAAAAAGGTAAGGTTTGGTGACAGGAAGGGAATCCAGCTATAGAAAATCTGCCACAATGAATTTCACATTCACACAAGTTTGGTAAAATTTACTGTAAAGCAGCTTTTCCACCTTTACCTTCCTCTTTAAGTGGTAATTGAAGAAGCCAATGAGAACAAGGAATTGATTCAAGATCCATACACTAATCCATGTTTACAACTATTCAATTTACCATTTATGCCATCCCAGGAAAAATTTTGGACATAATGCATTATGGATTAGTTTGCCCTGTAGATGATAAGTCAGTCAACATAAGACTTGAGGCTTATTTTATCCAGTTTTGGAAGGATAAAAAGTATCTGAATTCAGAACCTAAAAGAATGTTTAATAAAGAGTGCAAGCTATTTTATTCAATAAGTTTACCATTTTATTCACCATTTAACCATTTTCTCCACAACTCTGCCAACTCTGTCTTACAGAACCACAATGAAAATGATTTCAAAGAGAGTAAAGGTGACACATTTTGGATGTAAAGAACGGTCAATTAATTTGTAATTATTTCTTGCCTTTTATCTACCATGCAAGAAGGACAAAATATCTGCAAGAACTGAACTGAGGATGTAACGAGAAAGGGATTAATTACAACAGGATACTTCTCAACCATATGTTCTTGGGTTCAGTCCCACAGCTACGCATCTTGTCTTTATTATAGATCCAGGCCAATCAAAGCTTTGGGAATGCATTTGGTAGATGGAAATTGAAAGAAGACCTCTGTGTGTGTGTGTGTGTGTGTGTGTGTGTGTGTGTGCGCGCGCACATGTGAATGTACAAGTGAATCTGTATTCTTGGCTTGACCACCATGTGGTGGTTGTGAATGAGCATCACCATCAATGCTGTTGGTTTCCAGTCTTCCATGGAGAAATATTACCTTGCTTTGAAATAGGTGAAGGGTGGTGACAAGAAGCACATCTGACAATAAAAATATCTATCTCAACAAATTCCATTTAACTCATGCAAGCAAAATTGAACATTTTGCCCACATACACAATGAAATGCCTTCAATGGATTGGCACACAGACACACTGCCTATTCTACAACTACTTACTAGTATTATATCAACTCTTTTGAATAAGCTAACTGCTACTGCCCCTGCCCAGGTGTACTAGTCTCTCCTCTTCTTGTACCAATCACTAACCAATACTACTTTGGTGGAACAACAATCTGGAATTTCCTGTAGACACTGACATGCAGACATTAACACTGTATACCCACTGTATTTCAGCAGTCTGGAGTCAACTGAAGCCTTATAAGTGAAATGGAGTGGATGGAAACTATGCAGAATCCTGTCAGATGAACTGCATCTGTAATTTAAGTTACAGCATCATGCTGATTCCACCTGAGAATTACATTACAGGTACACATCTGTGGAATACACAGTCACATACAATGCTAATTCAGAAAGTAGGCAGTTCAGTTGATCAGACAACTGGATACCCATTAATGAAACCAATGAAAATCCATTAAGTTTCCATATACATAAATGTGTGTGTGTGTGTGTGTGTGTGTGTGTGTGTGTGTGTGTGTGTGTGCGTGCAAATTAAACACAGTATACCATATAGAAAGGCAAAAACAAGCCTTGGTCAAAACACACAAACTAATCTAGCTATTTTTAGTTTATATCAATTTTTACCAAAACAAAATTCAAAAATAGATATTAGCAATACTACCCACAATTGGTCACCCATACCAATATAGACACTCCCAAATTCTCCAATGAAATAAATATTTTTAATTAGTTTTGAAAATAACGCATTCTCTCCTCCAATAAACAAGCCTTTAAACTCTTGAGCAATCTAAAATAGCAAAAGTCACCCAACCATGAAATACTATGTAGAATGAGACACTCCCAAACACCATTACAAATACATTTTCTAAGAGACAAATTCAAAAGAAAAGATCACGATCAGCATAAAACTAAATAAAAAGAAATACAAACACCAACGTGTAATCACTACCAACAAAATACACACATACTCAAATCAATCTTTGACCCTTTTGATATCAACCCACCTAAGATCTTTTCTGGTCCCATGATACAAACACCTTGTTTTAAAGTGATTTAAATTGAAGCCTATCAAAATTAAATTGCATTGATCTCACTGGCCATGTCGTATAGCCATGCAACAAGATAGAGTGATTGAGTGTTTGGTAGATGCAAATTCATGTTGCTACACATTTCTCCAAGGCAAAAACAGGCAATGAAGACAACAAAATCCAGCATGCATACAATTGTTACAGACATCTATCTCATCTGTTTTATGACAAGGAATCCAAATTCTTGAAAATGCATTTGTATGTCCTGCATGGATGTGTTCTAGCAGTCTTCAGTGTTCTTCAGTTATATCATCAACTGGATTGTAGAGTGAAGGTAATACCAAAGTATTGAACTGATCAACTTCTAGAGTCTCTCTACCCATTCGGAGGACATCTTGGTCACATTGATTTTTTTAGGGCAACAGAGGCATTCAACAGCTGATTGGATATTCATATAATTGTTGTAAATTATCATGAAGTCATCAGCATAGTTAAGGTGAGTGACAGTAAAATGTCATCCTATACCAACACCTGTGAAATATACCAAAGCATGTTCCACAAGTTAGTAAATAACGGAGTTGACTACCAGAGTTATTAGAGCACAATACAGGAGACTTGTATAAATTACAATAAATTTGGATTCCTTAACATAAAACAAAATCTATCTTTGTGTGGAGTCATAGTATGCTCTAATTAGATTCAGCACCTTCACAGGTAATCCATCTGCAGATCAACAAAATCAATGATTGCTGTGAAGTCCACAAACCATATGATGGTTCATTGTTGGTATGCCAATATTGTTCCAGAATCCTTCACAAGATGAAAATTTGATGTATGCAACTTTGGCCATGCCAAGACCACACTGATTTGCTTGTGTACATTGATAATGATTGTATTGAAGTCTTTGCAGCAGAATGACAGTGAATATTGAAGCTTGAATGCCAATTAAACTTATACTAAGGTAGTTATTGGAAGAATGCCTACCACCCTTCATGAAGAAATGGAGAACTACACCAGTTTTATGAAAGTGATTCCATTTCCAACACACACACACATGTATGTACATATACACACACATGCATATCATCTTTCATCACTTTAACATCTATTTTTCGATGTTTGCATAGATCATATGTAAAGTTACTGGGGCAGATTTTTCTACAGCCACATGATCTTGTTACCAACCCCTACCTCTTTCCAAGTGAAGTAATAACCTCCCAGTCTTACAAACAAGCAGGACAGGCATGCTGATATAGAAAGCCAGAAACAAATGACATAAAAACAAGTTTTTTTTTCTACTTTACAAAAATTGGGCAATGTGTCAAGATATGTCAAGAAGCCCAGACAAGCTTTTGTAGTGGACAAATGACACTATTAGTGAAGCCATGGTTTACAACCAATGGTGAGACATGTAAAAAAATACAAATTCACACCACAAAACATTGGCCAAGTTTCCTTCCTGTCCCCAACCCTCAACTGTTTCCAAACATGTTAATATTTTCCCATGGTCAGACATGTTCTCAATGAAAATTAGAAATGACCAGCATTGTTTATGTGATGATGACACAATTTCCATTTACTAAATCTTCTTACAAGTCTTTGGCTTGGGGCTAAAGTAGAAGATACTAGCCCCAGTTGCCATACAGTGGGACTGAACCTGAAACCATGTTGCTGGGAAGCAAACTTCTCAACCACACAGCCACGTGTGTATTTTATATATATATATATATATATATATATATATACACACACACACAAACACACACATCTATGTTGTGCAATGTAGTCGATGACGTGGTTTTGACAAAGAGGTGGAGTGAAAATAAACAATATGAGGTAATGTTACAGCATGAAAACAATTAAGAAATGATTTAACCTAAGACAAGAACTGTACGCAAGAAGAATACACAAACACACCTAAAGATATAGATATGTACATTCATAATACCACACTAGCATGCATATTACATACACACACTGTATGCACATATATACAGGGATGTGTGTCATATAAAGCAGTATAAACAGAAACAAACATCTGGAGAAAAGCACAGGCGCACACACACATATGTAGACAGTTACGTGCATATGCACAGTCATGTATATATATTCTTTCTAGATTGTATACACAAGCACATAAGACACGATGAAGTACTGTAAATATATAACCACCCGTCTATAGAGGAATGATGAAGCAATATAGTCGGATACAGAACTAGAGATAACCACAAACACATGCAACATCAACATCACACACCTAGAAAGAAAGCAATTAACGAGTATCCACGTGGTACATATAACTGCTAGAAATAGCAGCCGAATTTCCATCATATCACGCCGTACTATTGGGAAAAGGGAAGCATATGTGAGAATGTATTCCTAGACGTTCTTCTTTAGGACGGTCCTGGCTGGAACGCCTTTAACCACGAGCCTTGCTCAATCAGGGCTGACCTGGGACTAAACAACTTACAGAGAAATACATCAATTCACACACACACAAACATAGACAGATCTACAAGCATACATACGGACTTACAGATACATATACACACATCTGGTGTAAAGTGAAGGTGGATAAAAATGGAAACAGAAGTAATGCAAGAGAAGGCATAATATGGTAGTGTTATAACATATGTAACAATGTTATATTGGTATATAGTAGTGGTCGTCGTGGTAAGAATGATAATAACAGCAGTGATAGGTATGACTCTGCTGCCAATTTTGGCCTTGGTCATATGCCCCCGTTCTCTGCTTTGTCTGTATACACATTGTAATTGGCCGTAATCTTGTCGAAATAAATTAATGGAAAAACAAAAACAGCAACAACAAAAAGATCGTATTCAGGTTGGAGTGGTTATAGTAATGAGATGGTCGTAGACGTTGTTTGTGGTCATCGGAAAGAGATGTTTGATGGCGGAGGGTAGTACAGGTGTCGTTGGAGTAGGTATAGTACTGGGGTGGCCTTAAAAGATATAGTCATAAGAGGGTGGGGTCAGTCGGTCGGTTGGTTGGGTGGGTAGTGGTGGCGGTCTTAGTCTTCGTGGTCTCCAACAGGAGATAGTTGACAAGTAGCAGTGATATTGGTGATGGTGGGTGTGGCCTTGGGAAAATAGTAGTAGTAGTAGTAGTAGTAGTAGTAGTCGGTGTGATTGGCGGCCGTCGTGTTTTTGTATTCTTAGAGCGATATTTAGTGGTGGAGGTGGTACACAGCCACGACAATGGCTCGTTTAGAAAAGGACACGTCCTTCAGTTAATTAAGACATGGTCAACAACGACTGTGTGAGTGGAAGTGCGTGTGTGTGTGTGTGTGTGGTTACATTTTAGTAATGTGGTGGTGGTGGTGGTGGTGGTAGTAGTAGTAGTAGTAGTGGTAGTAAACGGAAATAAGCCCCAGGACGTCTTACTGATTAAAAAAAAACATGGAAACATAGATGATTGATACGTCTAAAGGAAAAAGGCGTGCAAATATCGAACGTGTGTGTGTGTATGTATGTATGTATATATATATATATATATATATATATATATATATATATACACACACACACACATAATGCAACAAATAGTTATATTGGTGTGACATTTCCTGTGTATAAAACTCGCTTGTCTTCGTGTACAAATGTGTGTGCCGAAGTACTCATCTACACACACACACACGTATACTATGTGTGAACGTGACAGCGGCAAAGAAAAAAAAGTGACGTTGTAAAAGAAACAGAGAACGGGGTGAAAGAGGAAAAAAAAAAAACAAACTAAATCTTGTCGAAGCAAATGTGTTAAGGAAATCATATGGCGAAAAAAATCTTCCGATTCCACGCTAAGCGTACGGTATGATGCAAGGACTGGAGAGACTAACTCCAGATGATGATGGACACAACATCAAATGGGATAACCGAAACTGGACCAAACCATCGATTTCCTCACGTCCCTTAAGATCTTAATAACTCTTCTGATCGGTCATAAAGGACGGACATAAATTGCTCTCTTTCCCTCCCTCCCTCTCTCTCTCTCTCTCTCTCACAACAAAATTAAATCAGCATTATCAATATTTAGGTTTTGCCGTACTAATTACAAAATAAACGCATACACCTATGCATGTATATACATGTATACGAAAATCGTATATAGATGTATAAAAGATCTATGACTGACACGTCCAACTAAGAATCGTAAAAAAAAATCCGTACGTTAAAAGGTTTATACACACACACACACACACAGCAAGCACGAGTGATCAAATAGTTTATACTGCGACTACAGCCATTCTATGCTATTTTTGTGTATATATATATATATATATATATATATATATATATATATATATATATATATATATATATATATATATATATTAGAGAGAGAGAGAGAGATGTATATATGCAGAGACAGATTTATTTATAATAACATCTATTAAACAGTTTTCAAAAACCTAGCATCAGGTGTATTACATAGTCAGCAGTGGGTGTTTTATCGCTCGACAAATGTCACCTCACCTCATGTAACATTACAAACATACACCTTAATATAATGACGGAACTATATAAAATAGTCGACCTGCTGTGTAGGGTATTAGGTTTGTGGTCAATGTAGTAATTAAACATGTTGAAACCATCATTAATCTAACGTGCGCTATTTAGTTACCGCTCTTTACCGAAAGAAACTTTACCTTTTATCTTTCCAGTAACGATGAGATAAAGTAGTAATCAAGTATTGAAGTCGATATAACCAACAATACTCCTCCTCCTCCGCCATATTTCTAGCCTTGTGCTTATGTTAGGAAAGTATTATTTCTTAGAAAAATTGTTAGGGCGTCAGAAAAAAAAAATGCTTTGCAGTATTCGTTCCGGTGCTTTATTGCTCTCAGTTCAAATACCACGGAGGTTAATTAAAAACCACGGGGATTGATTAAACAAAGTACCGGTCAAGTACTGGGGTTCATGCTGGCAGAATCGTTAGCACACCGGGCAAAATGCTTAGCGGCATTTCATCCGTCTTTACGTTTAATTCAAATTCCGCTGAGGTCAACTTTGCCTTTCACCTTTCAGGGCCGATTAAATAAGTACCAGTTGAGTACTAAGGTCGATATAATCGACTAGCCCCCGCCCCGACAAAAATTTCAGGCCTTCTGCCTATAAGTAGAAAGAATGATTATTATTATTATTATTATTATTAATGGCAGCGAGCTGGCAGAATTGTTAGCACGCTGGGCAATATGCTTAGGAGTATTTCGCCCGTTACTACGTTCAAGTTCTGCTGAGGTCGACCTTGTCTTTCAGAGTCGAGAAATTAAGTACCAGTTAAACACTGAGGTCGATGTAATCGTCTAGTCCCCTCCCCACAAATTTCAGGCTTCGTGCCTATAGTAGAAAGGGTTATTATTATTATTATTATTATTATTATTAAGGCAGCAAGCTGGCAGAACCATAAGCATGCCAGGTAAAATGCCTAGCAGCATTTTGTCTGTCTTATGAATTCAAATTCTGTTGAGGACAACTTTGCCTTTCATCCTTTCAGGGTCAATAAAATATCTACCAGTTGAGTACTGGGGTCGATGTAATTGACCACACCCTTCATAACAAATTTCAGGCCTTGTACCTTTAGAAGAAAGGATTATTATTATTATTATTATTATTATTTGAGCTCATGGAATTGTTAGCATGTTGAACAAAATCCTTAGTGGCATTTCTTCTGGGTTTATATTGAGTTCATATTTCGCCAAGATTGACTTTGCCTTTCATCTTTTCAGGGTTGATAAAACAAATACCAGTTGAACCTGGCGTCAATGAAATCAACTTACCCACTCACCTAAAATTGTTGGGGCCTTAAGCCAAAATTTGAAATTATCACTAATTCTACAAAGGTACAAGGAAACACATTTTAAAATGAACCTCAGCAAGATTTTAACACAGAAAGTATGCTTTAGTTACAAATGGAGAAATGTTCTGAAGAGCAATAAATGACATTAAACAATTAGCTCCAAGACACAAACCATGCACACATATGTATTACATAGGAAAATGCGAGCAAAAGAAATAATATTCTTAAGATTATAAATCTGGAAAAGTACAGGATAAGTTATTACATAAGAAAATTTTCATTTAAAATATTGCAGCTAAGGATAAAATTTCAAATAAAATGTTTAGATTTAGAAAATATTAGCTTTTACTAAAACTAAAAACTTTATTACATGTTATTATTTCTATCTGCTATTACTTGTTACTTCTATTAAAAATAACTCAAAATATTTTTTGCACTTCAAAAAAATTCACTTTTTAAAATTAATTAATTAATTAAAAATTTGAAAATAGGTTATAAAAAATAGTAGTACATAATTAGTTAGTACAATAGATAGAATACAAAAATTAGTTATATATTACAGTAAAACCTACCTATAACAACAAATTCACAGTAAAATTTGCTTGAGTTATTGCCTAAGTTATTGCCAAGTCTTCACATTTTTAGTCTTGACCCAATGCCTATTTTTTACATAATGAATTTGCCGACCATATATACTATTCTACTTTGCATAAAACTTTAGCTATATTGGTACTTCTGGCTCTCATCTTTAAGTATTCTAGTGTGTCAATATTTTAACAAAATGATGGTAGCTTTTTTTAATTATAATGTTACTTTGTAAATTAAAATCAAATAATTTTTAATATTCAAATTTTATCCTTAGCTGCAATATTTTAAGCAAACATTTTCTTGTTCTGTACTTTATCAGATGTAATAACTTGCCCTGAACTTTCCCAAGTGTAATAACTTCTCCAGATTTATAATATTAAGAATATTATTTCTCTTGCTTGCATTCTCCATGTAATCCATGTTTTTTCCAGGCAATGCTATTATGCTAATTAATAATGTGTCAAATGTGTCAATTCGCGGTGCCGTTGATAATTTTTTTCCTTACCTTAATGATGCTGGTGACATATTAAAAGTCTCCTAGAACTATATTCATAAAAAAGTACAGAACTATACTATGACTCATAAATTTGAGAAACAAACACTCATAACATTTTCTTTTAAAACTTCATTGCATTAGCTTGATACCATGAAATTTTTCGAATTGAGCTCTATCATTTAAGCTTAATTAAAATATAGCTTGTTTTTAAAATAAAAAAGTTAATTAAACTTAAATCTAATTTTTTGCCTTACTTATATTTTTTTCGTGATATTTTACCTCACAACTTTTTTGATACATATTTTTGTTGCATGGGACCAAAACTATGACATTCTTCACGCTTTCTTCTATCATTGAAACTAAGATATATATTTTGCTTTTAAAATAAAAAAAGTTATTTAGATCTAAAGTTGATTGGTGGTGTTACTTTCCTATAATGTCACTACAAATTTTGATGTAAACTTTTTACTACTGGACCAAATCTCAATCCTTTTTTATGCCAAAATGTAGCTAGGGACCAGCTACATTTTGGTTTTACTTACAAAACAGAAAGTAAATTATTTTTGGCATGTAATTGAAGAAAGCAATATTCATGCCACTTTATTTTTTTCAGAGCCCCTCTGAGATTGGCAAAAAAAAAATTGTCATCAAACAGGGTGACCAGCTTGCAACAGAATGAACTTCTTATAGCTAGGCCTAAGCATATATGTATATATAGGAAAGCTCTGAAGGAGGTCAAACTCAACATTAAGATTGTTGAAAAGCCAGGGAGTTCCATCAGATCACAACTAAGTAGGACGTACCCCTTTGAGAATACCACAAGCACCAATGATAACTGCATTAACTGTAGAACTAGAAATGTAGTCTACAACATAAGGTGAATAGAGAGTGCTTGTAAAGATAAGAACATGATATACATAGGTGAGAGATCTAGAAGCATTGCCGAGAGACTAAATCAACATTTGAGACAATACGACAACAAAAAACAGTCCTCCATACTCTACCAACATGCCAAAGACCAGTGTGGAGGCACACTGGGTCAACTTGACATCTGCATTTTATCCAAGCACCTGAAGGACCCAAGACTCAGACAAATACAGGAGTGCGCCCTCATAAATGAAACATTCCCTATACTAAATAGGAAATATATGTAGAAGGCAGTCATATCCCAATACCCACAGTTTATACATTAGTGGACTTATGTAAACATATATATAATGTAGGTAAATGGATAAGTAAACAGATAGATATGTACATAGGTAAAAGATAGACAAGCACACACATACATACACACATGACCATACACACACATGCACACTTCACACACAAAGGACACATATGGAAATCATCCATACATAACAAGCACATGTACAGTCACACAAACCCATACACATAGATACACTCAAGCATGCGCACACACACACAAACACATGAATATGCAGAATACATACATACAAACAAATGTACACACATGCATACATATATATGCATACACACGCAGATACATATGTGTATACACATGCACACATGTGCACAAACAAACAAAAAGAATGCAGCTCTGATAACAGACAGTCAACAACTATTGAAAAGTTTGCAAGACAACGAAAATTTTATAAAAAATAAATAAATGAGTGGCAATCGAACTGGTAAGCGTGTTAAATAATAAAGAACTAAAAAAGACTGACACTCTCCAGACAATAAGATATGCTTCAACACACAAATTCACAAAGAATCTTGCAAACCAAATACAAAAACTATATTTATATATATAAATATATAATATAATAAATGCGAAAACTAATTTCTGTGTGTCAGTGTGTCACACATTGACCCCTTCTCTCACTATTCAATGACACTTCCTCATGTTAGGGTGAGAGTAATAATAGGCATGGAGACGTTGAGGGTGGTGGCAAAGAGAGACAGAGACAGGGAGAAAAAGAGAGACAGAGACAGGGAGAAAAAGAGAGACAAAGAAATTTAGGGAGAGTTGATGTTTTATTAAAAGTAGTAGTGTTGCTGGTGGCAATGGGAGTAATAATAAGTGAGAGAGAGAGAGTGAGTGTGTAAGAGAAAGAGGGAGATGGTGTACAACTTTCTTGGACAGAAATTCCTGTGGTCAGCATATTGAACCAACTACTGAGCACTATCATTTTTGTTTTATTTTTCGCTTTCTTTAATACATACATACATACATATATTAAATACACTTTAACTGAAATACAGTTTCCCCAAAATTAAACATATCTAATATAATAAATGTGACTGTCAGTGTGTCAAACTAGGAATTTCTGCAAGACAATCTACAGTAAATCACAGACCAGATCTGTAAATTGAACAGGTTTCAAGTCAAGCAGAAAGCAAAATAGTGGTGAAATGGTATGGTAGATAGAATCATAAAAGCTAAGGTGTAGGCTTGGAAAGTATACAAGAAAGAGGGAAACAATAACTGGGAGCCAGAAGAGAATATACATGAAAGAAGACAGGATTATCCCAAGTAGATCCAACAGAGGGATCAGCTATTGAAATTAACAATAGTATTCTCAAAAGTACAGTTAAAGCAGAGAAAAACCACTTGACCATCAGAGATAGTAACTGATGTGTTGAAGATATCTGGCAAAGTTGAGGGTGTGTTAGTCACTCACATAGTCAATCAAGTAGTACATAAGACATTTGCAATGACTGGCATAGCAGTGTCATCATCAACAGCTACAAGGGCAAAGAAGATGATCATAAAAAGAAGCAATTATAAGAAGCATTAAATTAATAATAAACCAAGTTACAAAAGTAACAGAGTTATAGCACAATTAATTAGAAAGAAAATTATCTTAGATTAGATTACAGTTCAAGTTTGTACCAATACTAAGTATCACTGATCTCTTTCCAGTAAGGCAACTACAAGAGAAATGTTTAGCAAAGAGCAATTCATTATACCTAGCATCTGTTGGTCTGGAGGTGGATTTGACAAGGTACCACACTCTGGAGTCTAGTAGTCACAAAGTAAACTAAGTGTAGACGGAGAGCTTGTGAGAGCTGTGAAAACCATCAAAGTGAGAGTTGACAATAAGTTCAGTGAAGTATTTTTTGTGCAGGTAAGGGAACTACTTTATGTTGATGCGCTAGTTCTCATAAATGAATTAAAGAATTAGAGAAGAAATTTCTAATACCAAAGTAAGGTTTAGAATTGAAAGAACTTAGAGTAAATCAAACAAAGGAGAAAGAATTAATTGGCAAGAAAGACAACAGGACACTACTGAACATGTTTAATATGCAGAAAAAGAGTTGGTAGGAACTTGATATTGTGCACATAGTGTAAACTATAACAACAAAAGAGATGAATAGGGGATGGCCCAAGCTATAGCGTATGGGTCACACCCTAAGAAGGTGATTGATATACACAGTAAACTAATCTATGCAAATTGCATTTCTTCCTGCTCATATTTCCTTTCATAGGGAAGAAAAAGACATTCCAGTACACAAGAAACAGTTACCAATCACAATAATAAATACATAATGCATATGTGTGCATGTGTGTGTAAATGTACATTTCCAAAGCTCTAATAGATTATAAGAGAACATTGGTAAGTTCGGATTTTATAGCATGAAGCGAATGAGGCAGAAATCTGAATAAGACAATAGTATACCAGAGAAGACATGTCACTTTTGATCTGATACCTATTCTGACTGACAGATAAGTGAACTGAAATAAGAATAAAGTGTTCTGTCTTGAAGTTTAACAAACAACCTACAAAAGACTTGAACCCATGACCAATGAATAAATTGTTCTAATACCTTATCTGCTCAGCCATCTCACTTTGTGAATGTGGGTCATATCATCATTATTTCACATGCTTTACATGTTGGCATGATTCAAATGATCTGAGCCAGCTTCATTTATTGCCTTCCAAGAAGGGTTAACTCATACATTTCATTTGCCATAGCTTAGGCAACCACTATGTTCACTAAGGGCTACGTGGCCAAGGAGGTAAGTAGAAATGACAGTAATGATGGAAGAAGGGGCAGATGTGGAACAAGTAAGTGTGTGATGGCAGAAACAGAGTGAATGGGATATGTTGGTTGAAGGGGTGAACAACTGATGGATGATAATAAAAAGGGATAAATGATAAACATGAAAGATGAATTTCAATGCAGGTATTCCAAGAATTGGAGGCAGTATAGGAGAAGGTAACAGAGTTTATGAAATAAATGCACATTTGGATGTAGATTAAAAAAAGAAAAAGGAGCAAGTGATGAGTAGCATTAAAGGGAGAAACAAATGTCAATGGACTGCGATAGAGAAGGAAGAGAGTATCATAGTTAGCCATCATAGCATGAGAAGCGGAACTATCTTGGTAAATAAAACTTAATCTTGCTATTGTGCTGTAGATAGTCAAGTTTTGTAGTAATATAGGGCTACTACAGTAACTTTTTACAGAGCCTGATCCAAGTTTTACTAGCTTTAAAAGTTCTTTGGAGATAATTGATAAAGTGTTCCATATTATAGACTTCAGAAAAACAAGAGATAATCAAATATGCCTCTTGTAATGTGGCTTTTTTCCTTTCTTCTTTTTACTAGCTGAGTCTAAAGGAAAAGGCAATGTCTATGACACTTGTAGACATTCTGAAACTAGTAAGGCTGACCATTTAAACTGTTGTAGGTCAACACTAGTAGGAAAGGCATGAGCAAGGAGGAGATTTCAAAGTGGTGATGTTCTGGGGCGAAATGACTGGTCAGAGTGGCTAATGTAAGGCGATGTGGGATGGGGGTGGACACAATAAGGGTGGTAAAAGGAGTCGAGATGGATGGGGTCAGCAGTACCTGAGTGGTGGAGATGTGACACCAGTCAGAGTAGAGGCTCTTATAGCAGCAATATAAAGGCAGAGAGAAGAAACAGGATGCTTGTAATCCAGAAGCTGGAGTGTGTCCTTTCATGATTGAATGCCACTCACTTGAGTGGTCCTTCTTTGGCTGCAGTGCAGGATGTCTGTATATTTAGTGGCAGCACTGTCCAACACGTGGATGCAGTACTTCATTGTGAACCTCACTTGAGCCTTGTAGAGTGACAGTGACTATTGGGGACTGAAATATCTTTTGGCTCTGTGAAGAAAGGCTAGTCTTTGGGATATAGTCCTAGCTAGGCTAAGAAAGTGTTTCTACCAGGAGAGAGGGGGCTCTAGCTGAGTGCTGCACATGTCTAGAGGAGAAGGATGCAGTGGTATTTTCTTTCTATGAGTGGTGCTAGAGTATTTTTACTGCTAAAAGAGACAAGGCTGGCACAGAGTGCTCTCAAGATGTTTGTTATGAAATCAATACTGGCTGCATATGGATGAAGCATGATCAGCAAAAATTAGGAGGAATGAAGAGTCATGCCATCTGCATAAGACTTTGTGTTGGTTGTAGCAGCAACTAGATCAATATATAGAAAGAATAGAGAGGGGAGGGCAACCTGAACCCCCTAACATATAGAGAAATCAATACAGGTTAAGTATAGAGTAAGAATTTTTAGCATTGCCACAGAAGAGACCTTCAGAGTTAATGCTCACCTTTCAGGATGTTAACGGTTGAAATAAAACCTATGAGCCAATGAAGCAACCACTATGCCATCACTCAAGCTGCTACAAACAGCAGCTAAATCACCCACCTTAACAAGGTCTTTAATGAGGAAGGGCACACTAAATACCCTATAATTGTTATTTAATAGAGAAAAAAAGATAAAACATGGACATAGCTAGAATACCTTTAATAATAAATCTATTTAGGCTGAATGAGATTAAACAACAATCAGTACCCAACAAATTGGTTCTATACATATCAAGAAAATCACCAACCTCAAAATAATGTGCAACTAGAACACTAAAGGTTGCTACAAATGCTTGACCTCACCAGGATCAAGGATCTCTCCCTTGAAAACACAACCACAACATAGCAAAAACTACCTCACAAAGACTGGTCTTACTCTTCACAGTCAGAAAACACTCCAACAACAATTACTAACCCTCCAGGAAGCCCATGGGAAACCCACAAAGTGCTTCTCCCACATCTGCAACATAGAGACAGGCATCCTAACTACATAAATACTCTTAAGGACACCAAATTAATTGGTATGAAATTGCTCCTCTGGATCACAGATCAACTACCTCCTTTTTTTTTTTAAGGTCACCAAATCAATTCAGTATGAAATTGCTCCTCTGGATCACAGATAAACTGCCTCTTTTCCCTACCTTTCCTTGCACCACGACTGTGAGGTCTGATCCTTGGAGCTGACTAGTCCCATGCCATCTCCACTCACACTTCTGACTCGCTCACCTCTCATCACTCATACTGCATCCACCAACCAAAACTAACACTAAACACTAAATTCTAGAATGTCAGCCCTTTAGAATTCCTCCCCACAATGATCAAGGATTAGATTAACCCTTACTGCACAGGAACTGAATATACTCAAGTTCAGTGCAAAGGAACCAAGTTAATTCCTTTTTGATCATGAGGTACTTTCTGGAATTCTCCATATATCATGTGACACAGTATGCACAGTTTATTTTTATTGGCCAATAGAAAGAGGTTAAAAGAACTGATTTATATATCATTAGCATGTGGAATGTAATTAATCAGCACAATGAGGATTAGCTACAACACTTCAGTCTTGCAAATCTCAAAAGGCTTGCAAAGGAAATAAGCACACTCTTTTTGTGAACATTAAAAAAAAAAGTCAGAGAAAGAAAAAAAAAACTACACATATATGTATGTTGGTTTGCAAAGAGGGCATCTACCAAATTTGATTTACACACCATCACATACTATTATATACAACTCATAATTATCATTTACTCTTAGTCAACTTGATCCAGCAGGCCTATCACTGAAGGCAATTTCACCATGAAAATCCCATCTTTTCAGAAGTATGTAAGACTACATAATTCAACATGCCCTTTCCTTTCTCAAGATGATAGGGATGTAATTTGAAGGTGACCTAACAGTAGGTCAAATGACCATGTAGAGATTCCAATGTTGTTTCATCAACACACAACTGATGATTATTATGATAGTGATGCTTAGAGCCAAATCAGCTGTATTTATGAGGCAAGATATTCCAACCAATGACCACCCTAATATTTTTATTCAGAGTTTTTCAGGGGCTGTATTATCCAATCTTTCCATTTTCTATGATAAGGTGATATTCAAGGGAAACTTAGCTGCTTTTTCTAACAGGTCTAGTGACCACGTAAAGACACTACCTTTGTGATGTCACTAACAAGTATGTATGCCCATAATAGTTGTGTGGTTAAGAACTTCACTTCCCAACCACATGGTTTCAAGTTCAGTCCCATTGTGTAGCTAACTAAAGACTTAAGAGTAGATGTGCTCCATCTGGAGCATGTCCTGCATCACTGTTCTAGACTAAATTAAAAATACAAATATAACTTCTATATGTATATCACGATATACCGTCTACCTTTTACTTGTTTCAGTCATTGGACTGCAGCCATGCTGGAGCACCACCTTGAAGGGTTTTAGTCAAACTCATCGAACCACTAGGTTACAGGCATGTAAACAATACTGATTGTCAAACGGTGGATATGGGACAAACACACACACACATATATACATATTCATACATACATACATACAATGGGCTTCTGCAGAGGTTTCCATCAATCAAATTCACTCACAAGCCATTGGTCACCCTGAGGTTATAGTAGAAAAACACTTCAAGATGTGCAGTGGGACTGAACCCAAAATTACATGGTGGCAAAGTGAGCTTCTTAACCACAGCCCATGTCTACATACATATTTAAAGCAATATTTTTGTAAGACAAAAGATACAAGGAATCTGGGATATTCATGCCTTTCTGCAAACATAAGTGAAACTGCTTCGTAGGTTCACTGAGGGGATAAAATTTTTCAGAAAACTTTGCAAGCCATAAAACTACAGATTTAAACTCACTAAAAAGTGATGATAATCATTTCTTATATAGAACAAGACCACAAATATTTATACAAATCAACACCACTATTCGATTTGTAACTTATTTGATCAGCCCCTAAAGGGATGAAAGACAAATAAGCCTCTGCACGATTTCAACTCAGAATGTAAGGCCATAACTAAATACCTATTCCGCCATCCACTGCCCCAAATGGCCTCCAAAAAAAATTGTTTTGATGACTTACATTGACACAAATCCCCTAAACTATGTAGACTATGTAGGTGACAGCTTTCAATCTTGCATGAAGGCCCACCCCACATTACACGTCTGCAATTATCACCCTTCCCCCATCATCGTACTAATGGATATAAAGTAAACATTGACCTCAGCTGAATTTGAACTCGAAACGTAAAGGGACTTAACTGTACAGTGCAAAGGTACGTTAGTGACTCAGCCAATCAACTCCTCACCTGCAACAACGGTTGTTTACTGTCAAGAAAAGGGGGCGTGTAATTTAAATGCTTCCATCGGATCCGGTATATCACGGGTCCTTTTATCGAGAACTCACACCCTTATTGACACGAAAGCGCAATAAGTAACAATAATGGTAATTAATGATTTCCTAAAGTGGACACAAGGTGTGTAGTCAATTAAACTGACACAATAGAGAATTAATTCGACTCCGGGTTGGGTTAAAGGCAAGACATTGTTTATGTGACGTGTAGTCACCAAGTTAAATATTGAAAGTCATTTTGTCCGCCTCTCTACTGATTTGTCAGCTCAGTGCCGATAATATTAATAGCTTCAAGGCTAGAAATATTGGGACAGACGTTGTACTTGACTTAATACCATCCCCCGAGGGATAAAAAGTAAAGTCGATTTCACTGCAATATTCCGATAATTCTCTCTCTCTCTTTGAGTCTGCAATCCCAGCAATAATTTATTACAGAGCTTTTCTTCGTTTATAATGATATATATATATATATATATATATATATATATATATATATATATATATATATATTAGTAGCTATTTAAATGTTACTGGTACCAATAAATCACAGCCAAATAAAATAAGAAACGAAAACGTGTCGGAGAGAAAGCCTTAACGTGTCGATTGGTCTGCTGAAATAACAGCCAAATTTCCCCAATTATATATATATATATATATATATATATATATATATATATATATATAACGGTGTAATCAGATGGAATGCTTCAAAGCATACGTCTGCTCGATTAAAGCTAACTTGGGGTTAAACAACAGTAAAACGAAATCGTACCAGTCAGGACGTGAACGAAATGTAGTAAGGGATTTAGTCCAGTGCTTTACGACTAGAGTCGGAGATTTCAAGGACAACTTTTACAGAGGGAGGTTTATAAACGACTGAATAGATTTCAGTACACTTCAATGGCTTATCTCAGTGATTAGACGAGTGGAGGGGGCTAAGTCGAACCTGGCAGAATTTGAACCTAGAATGTAGAGATTAATAATTGCAATAATGATGCAGTGGTGGTTGCTTTTTAACAGGAACAAGACAAAGCATTTTGTGGGAGGGTGTATAGTCGAGTAAATCGAACTAGTATTTGTCTGGGGCTTGTTTTACCAATACCGGAAGAATGAAAAGCTAAGTTGGGTCCGATGAAATTTGAACAAAAAATACCTGAAGGAAACCATTATATTTTCTTTATTTGCCACAAGGACGATGATAATAATACCAATTATTTCGAAATTGGGCATAAGGCCACAAATTTTGAGGGGTGGGGCACAGACTCGCACAGATGTTATCGACGCCGGAAGGAAGAAAGGCAAAAATCAACTCCGGTAAATAGGAATCCAGAAGGTAAAAAAGGTAAAACAACAACAATAAGAGTAATAATAATAATGATGATGATGATGATAGCGATTTCTTTATTTACCACAAGGGCACCGCAAATAAAACAAATAATCAATACGTACCGAGTGCTACTTCGCAGGCCTTCTTCAACTGGGTGTGATATGTCTTTTTGATTTCCTTGTCAGCCAAGATTTTCTCAAGTGCTCGGGTTAAAAACATGGCTTTTACTTTTTCTGTATCATGCATAATTCAGAAGAAGCTGGCCGATATTTGGGAAGATACGACATCGATGAAAATAGTAATGGTCTTACTAGGTACTTGATGGTGTAAAGATGTTGGGCATTGGTGTTGGCCGTTATGACATTGAACTGGCTTGCTGGTGGTGGTGGTGGTGAAGAGAATAATGATGATGATGACGAAAGAGGAAGATCCCGATCGGAAACTATGTGGATGGATAGATTTAGTATTGTTGTTCCTATAGTTCTTGTTGCGTACGTAGACGACATGCAGCAGACTGCAAACCTGTATGTAGATAGATAGATAGATAGAATATGCCTACGAATGGGTGTGTTAAGTATACGAATTTGTTCAAATGAGTTGAACATATGAACAAAAGGTGTGTATATATAGAATGAATGGATAATACAGAATATACATGTGTGTGTGTGTGTGAAGACATACAGGTGTGTTACTTGTATTTGCATACGTTTATATGATTGCTTTGATATACTGAATGCGTATACGTATAGCCTGTGTAGAATATAGATAGATAGATAGATAGATAGGAACGGAGGGTTTCTGTTGAAATGTAGTATCTATAGTCATGCGGGTATGTAGAATATAGATATGTAATGTGTGTGTGTGTGTACAGAAAGATAATTACAGGTATGCGCATGTAGATGTTATATACGGGTGTGTGTGGACAGGAAATCGGTACATATGTATATACTCACGTACGTGTTTATGTAGGTACTCAGAATTATAAAAATATATAGATATAACTATATGCCGTTTCTCTTCGCCCTCTCTTCCCTAATCTAATATGTAGTAGCAGCAGTTGAATTTTCTTTTTAATTTCGGTTTATCTGTTTTCTTCTTCACACTCCCTGTTATACATACACACACACAATATATATATATATATAGGTATATGTGTATATGTATATAGATATGTGATATCCGCTTCTAAGTGGGAGAGATAATAATAATAATAATAACAATAATAGTTAATAACAGTCGTCTTCTTCCTGGCTAAGGTGTTTTCCGTAGGTGGTAGAAAGTTAACAGAAAAAAAATATATATTCGTGTAATTCACAATATCCAGTCAGGTAAAGTAACAACTGAGTTAGTGAGATTAGGTAGGTGTATATATTTCAGTATATGTGGATATATTTATACGTATATATATATAAGCTAAGCAGAATATTGATAAATTATATGTAGTTATATAATGTTTGTTGGGTGTCTGCAGATTGTTTGGGATTTCTTTTTGCTTTTTTTTCCCCTCTGTGTCTATGTGTGTATGTATATATCTCCCACCAACTCCAGCTCCGGCTTAGCTGCTTCTTCTGCTGCTACCCTCCGCCGCCATCATAAACACTGACACGTGATCACTGAGATAGCATATGACGTCTAGCTGACTCGGCCGGCCCCCGACGTTCACGTTCAACACGCACTAGGAACTTCAGCCGAACAACAACGATTCGGCCAGTGTGTTTATATCGTCTATCTTTTGCTTCATTCTGTCATTAGACTGCGGCCATGCTGGGGAGCTGCCTTGATGAATTTTAGTCGAACAAATCAACTGCAGTACTTATTAATATTTTTGAAGACTGGTACTTGTTCTATCGGTCTTTTACGCCGAACCGCTAGATTATAAGTGACGTAAACACGCCAACACCTGTTTTCAAGTGGTGGTGGACAAACACAGATACAAAGACATATACACACACTCACACATACATACATGAATGCGTAAATATATTCATACATATGTATGTGTGTGTACAACGGGATTCTTTCAATTTCTGTCTACCAAATCCCCACAAGGGCCTTCGTTGGCCCAAAGGTGTAGTAGAAGACATTTGCCCAAGGTGCCAAACAGTGGGTCTGAACCCAGAACCATGTGGTTGGGAAGGAAATAAAATACACACACACACATATATATACATAAATATTTAAATATGTATTTATATATGTGTGTGTTATGCATTATATATGTGTGTGTGTGTGTGTGTGTGTGTGTGTGAAGGCGCATGGCTCAATGGTTAGAGCGACGAGCTTACGATCGTGAAGTTGTGAGTTCGAATCCCGGACAGGGCTGCGTGTTGTATTCTTGAGCAAGACACTTTATTTCACGTTGCTCCAGTTCACTCAGCTGTAGAAATGCGTTGCGATGTCACTGGTACCAAGCTGTATCGGCCTTTGCCTTTCCCTTGGACAACACTGGTAGCGTGGAGAGGAGAGGCCGGTATGCATGGGTGACTGCTTGGAAATATATTATATATCTTATATATATATACCATCCTCATCATTTAATGTCCATCTTCCATGGTAGCAGTTGTTAGGTCTTCAAATGGCACCTGTACAACCACAGATCCACTTTCAGAATTCTGGAAAGATTATTTGTCACATCTCTAGCCAATCATGTATGGCACCTCAGTGTTGAAGGGACCCAATACAATATCACATGAAGGATATTGTATAATATTGAATATCATGTGAAGGATAATGTGGCCAGGACCCTACATTAACAAGAGCAAATACTGCAAGCTTTACATAGCTGAGCGAGTAAGGATACTCAAAAACTTCCTAAAACTTCTATCACTGAATACTCACCAGGAAATTTACAATTCTTGCATCCATTTCAAACGCTACCTGCTGCAAGCATGGGGTTCCTTATCCTCCAATTAGATCCAGAAGGGTCCTTATGGTCTAAAAATAGCACAAGGGGAAAATCCCCTGTTCCCCCCTCATTTGGCCCAGATGAACTGGTCTAAGGGAGATAATCCGTCCTTCTGACCCTGGAGTATTTATTCTTTGGTGATTCTTTGATCAAATGACTGTAACAGATTCCTGCCTCCCAGAGGTGAAGAGCAAAAAAAACAAAAAAAATTGTCGAGCTCCACTGTTTGCTTTGGCATGACTTTTACAGCTGTTTTCCTTCCTAACACCAACCACTTTACAGAATGTGCTTTTTACATAGTACCAGCAGATGAATACAATTTTCAAAAAAATTTGAGAACAAATGTAAGATTTCAAGCCAAAAGAATGTAAATAATTTTTTTTCCAACTGCTTGTAACATTGGCAAAAGTCTAGCATTACCATTTCATAATGCTCAAAGTTGCAAGATTCATCTAGCTGTGTCACATGAATGGAAGTATGTGAAAAAATTTTTAATTTCTCACAGTAAGTGCTCTGATATGAAGTGGAAATAAAATCTCCAACAGCTGTTTGGAGACATTAGTGCACATGTGAGCACCACATCCAATGCTCGCAAGACCCCCACCTAGTTTGATTTCTAATTGATTAAAGATGTTGATCTTGTCTTTCTATTTGTCTACATCAAATCCATCAACCTTTTAGAGCAACCTGTGCCTTTAAAAATTAGAAGAAAGCATCAGTCCAAGATCTCAATCATCTTACCTGGGTTCAGTGTACCTGTATGATACCTGGACAAGTGTCTTCTACTATACAGCTACAGCTGACTAATGATTTATGAGTAAAATTTGCTAGGCAGAAACTGATTCGAAGCTTATCATACATACACACGTTTTGCGTGTGGCTGTGTTTGTACATGAATTTATGTTCAACTATGTTCAATATGATCAACTAAACCAGCAATTCTCAACCATTTTTTATCTACAGACCCTTTTGATTACTATTCTATTCTGGTGGACCTCCATTGCCACTTGATGCTTAAAAACTAATTTCAGAGTGACTTCTTTCAAAATTTCTATTTTGTTTATCACACATTCACTTGTGTAGGCTGAACTATGCAAAATGCCAAGGAAAGAAACCTAGCAATGCACACACACACACATGAACTTTTTGTTAGTTAAAATATGTTTGTGACATATTTTAACTTCTAAAGGCAAATTCACTGCAGTTAACATGGAGACAAAAATTCTCTCATGGTATAATTTTTTTACTGCAGTAACTGCAGTGAATTTGCCTTTAAGACACTAAAATATATCACAAGCATATTTTAACTAACCTAAAGTCCATTCTTCATCACTGCTTAGTGCTGATGCTGCTATACATACACACACACACACACATATATATATATATTTTATTATATGTATTTATTTTCTCTAAGTTAATAATTAACTCGGACAAAATAAATTGGTTAATAGATACCAGGGTAGCAAAGATCACAAAATGACTGTGGTGTAACTCCTGTTTATGAGGTAGAAACTCCTTGTTATTTTGGGTACTTGAGTAAATATATAAATTTAGTAACTGGAGTAAAACGCATATGTTAAATGAATTCTTTTATTTCCAACATATGTTTCGAAGATTACAAATTATACCTTCCATAGGAATAGGTGATGTTGATAAGGATGTAATCTTCTCTTCAGGGAAATACATAGGAACCAGCTTAACCATAAGACATTTTAACCGAATATGATAACTGTAGTTAGAGAAGATTGCTACGTAATTTATTTGAAAAAGCCATACACACATACATATATATATTTATATATGTATGTATTTTGTTGTATTATGGGTGGGTCATTATGTCAATAACAAACACATGCACTGATTGTATTTCACTTCTATATTTTCTATTTGTCTATTGGTTGACTACTTAACCAATTAACTAATCGATTGTTTAATCATTCAATTAATCCCCTTGACCCTCTATGTGTGTGTGTGTATATATATATATATGATACACTGATGATATCTATGGCACCTGTACCAGTGGAGCGCTAAGAGCACCGTTCAAGTGTGGTCGCTACCAACATCGCCTTCCTGGCACTTGTGCTGGTGGCATGTGAAAAATCATTTGAGCGAGATCGTTGCCAGTGCCGCTGGACTGGCTCCTGTGCAGGTGGCACGTAAAATACACCATTTTGAGAGTGGCTGTTGCCAGTACCGCCTGACTGGCCTTAGTGCTGGTGGCACGTAAAAGCACCCACTACACTCTCGGAATGGTTGGCGTTAGGAAGGGCATCCAGCTGTAGAAACTCTGCCAAATCAGATTGGAACCTGGTGTAACCATCTGGTTCACCAGTCCTCAGTCAAATCGTCCAACCCATGCTAGCATGGAAAGGGGATGTTAAACAATGATGATGATGATGATGATGATATATATGATACGCTGACGATATATATATACATATATATATATTTAGTCCACTATAAATTATAGAGCAGTAGAATATTTAGATAAAGATAAGTTATAGCCAGTTTATAGGGTTACCCAGGGTTTCATGTCCATAAAGCATTTAGCTTTACAATGTCTTGTCAGACCTTATGGCTGCATCATCATCATCATCATCATCATTTAACATCCGTTTTCCATGCTGGCATAGGCTGGACAGTTTGACTGAAGACTGGCAAACCAGGAGGCTGCACCAGGCTCCAATTTGTTCTGGTAAGGTTTCTACAGCTGGATGCCCTTCCTAATGCCAACCACTCAGAGAATGTAGTGAGTGCTTTTTATGTGCCACCGGCATGGGGGCCAATCAGGAAGCATTGGCATTGACCATGCTTGAATGATGGTTTTTACTTGCCACCAGCATGTGAGCCAGTCAGGCAATACTGGCATCGACCACACTCAAATAGTGCTTTTTACATGCCACTGGCACAGGAGCCAATCAGGTGGCACTGGTATCGGCCATGACAATGATTTCACTTGACTGAACAGGTCTTCTCAAGCACAGTATATTGGTCGATGATTGAAGGGTACTTTTAAATGGGCCAGTTATGTGACACTAGTATCGGCCACAGCTACAATTTCACTTGGCTTACTGGGTCTTTTTCTTAAAATTTGAAACCAATATTTAATATAATTTATCTGAATCTGAGATTGAGTGAATGCTATAATTACATCTTTTTTACCTTCTGAATTAAATTCCTGCCTAGGTAATTTTGCATCTTTTCCTTTTATGGTCAATGAAATAAATACCAATCAAATACAGAACTAATCAACCGCTTCTTCTCTCAAACTTTAAAGCAAATTAGAAATCAGTTTATTAAAATAGGTGTATATTTTACAAAGATCCTAAAATTATATGTTTAATGAACAAAAGCAAATCAATGATATAGCTAAATAGTTAATGAACACATTGTTCATGTTTAACAATAAGAATTGTTTTTCAAATGTTCAGTTACTATCATTTGTCATTGCATATCAGTATGTACTAGCATTCAAGTAATTTATCAAATAATCTTCTGATGTACTGTTCATTTGTTTCAGGTTTTTCTCAGTATGAGATCAAAAGGACTCAATAGTTTGTCTGTAGATGATGATTAGCAAAATTCTAATGATTCACAATATAATGGATCAAATGCATGTAGTAAGAACTGTATTTCACCATAAGAATGTCACCAATAATCAGAGCATATTGATTAATGAGAACTTCATTTTCAACAACATATACAAGTTCATTAAGACCTTTCAAACTGTTTCTTCAAAAACTCAGTGGCCTTCTGACCTCTTACATATTTTCTGGGTAAACAGTTACTTTCGTCTAATCCCACAACAGATTCATATATTTCTGGGTTGACGACTGGGATCCAATGACAAAACATATACACAAACATCCAAGCTGTTTCTTTCTAATATGGTGATTAACTTGATACCCTTAATATTCACTATCGCCCTTTGTGCTACTTTTCTTTTCTTCCTACGTTAGAATGCTGCTACTTGTAAAGAGATCAACTACGAAAAAGTATTAAAATCAAAGAGGGGACAAGCCAACAAAATAATTAAATTGCTTTCCTTTAACATTATAATTAATTTGGTACGCTAATGTTCACTATCACCTTTTCTATGTTTTTTTTTTTTACGTTAGGCTGGTACCACTTGCAAAGAACTCATCTATGAAAAATTAGTAAATCCAGTTAATAAAATAAATCTGATAAAATAACAAACGTAGAGAAGGATTTCTATAAATAAAGGTTTATACCTACAATAGAAATTATCATTTATTAAATTCAATATATTTAATATTCTGTGCATTTGTCAGCGCATCTGCTTGTCAAAATGTCATGTATTTAGTTACGTCCCTTTACCTTCTGTATTCCAATACCTCTGAGATCGAATTAACTATTCACCACTCAGTCCAGGATCAATAAAATTAGTACCAGTCACAAAACAGGGTTAACTTAATTGACTCTATCCATCCTTCTTAATATGTAGCCATATGTCTGATATACATTACAAGATATCAAAATGTATCTACTTTCTGTCATTTTGTCAATCACTGTTGTCAGACCTGATTGAATAGATTTATAATCAAATGTAATCCAGCCGTGATTACGCATTCTTCTTAGAGATATGTCAAAGACTACAATATTAAACACGTCCTTCCACTTACAACAGTAGGGTACGATTTGAGTGCTATTTCAAGCACTCAGACATACTGGCTCCCTCGTCTTTGTTATGCTTTAGCTCCAAGTCAGTGGTGTCTTTCATTTATGATGAAAACTCTTCCAATAATGATCATGTGTTTTCAGGAGGGATATTTAGAAAAACATTATAATATGTGTTATTTTTGTAAGATAAAGATAGTAAGATGGATGAATCGTTAGCATGTTGGACAAAATACTTAGCGGCACTTCGTCTGTCTTTACGTTCTGAGTTCAAATTCGGCCGAAGTCGACTTTGGTCTCTTATCCTTTAATGTTCGATAAAATAAATACCAGTTGAGCACTGGAGTCGATGAAATCGATTAGAATCTTCCCCACAAAGTTTTAGGCCTTGTGCTTATAGTAAGTAGAAAAGATTATTTTTATAAGACAGAAAGGTGTAATTTCAGAAAGAGGTTTAGCGACTACGAATATAATAACATAATACTTATTACATGATTTGGCAATTTTTGTAGACTTTCTACGAGGTTATCTCCTCTTGCCAGCGGAAGTAATTGGATGTGAGACGACCACCGCTAGGAGAAGTAAACATGGATGCCGAAACATCACACAAGACTTGGTGTCTGCAGAATAGTGTGGAAACGGTGAGCAGTGTTGACGAAATATATCGGTACGACAAGAAACAACAGCAGGATATACTCACAGCAAAACCATGGGAGAAAAAGTAAGTAATTTTAACCGATATTAAACGTGAATAAAAACAAAAAAAATTCTGCCAAAGCAGTGCAGAACAAACCTGGCAATCGTTGTGTTCTGTATTCAATGTATTACCGTTGTCAGCTTTGTGTTCTATTTATCTTGAAGCGTTTAATAGAGTACCAATTAAGTATTAAATTGGGTTTCTTTCATTTTATCGTTCTCTGCAATTGTGGCTTTGTGTCTTTGTTAGAATTAATATTAAAGGGTTACTTGGTTAAAATGGCTAGAGCAGTAGATAAAATTCTTTGAGGTATTTCGTTGTGTTGGTGTAAAAATTGCATTATCTTGGGTTTATATGTATATAACATGTATTATATGTATACGACGTATGAGTAATATGTGTTATATAAAAATATATGGCAATATATATATATTATACACACACACACACACACACATATATATATATATATATATATATATATATATATATATATATTATACACACATACATATATACTTGTTTCAGTCATTTGTCTGCAGCCATGCTGGAGCACCGCCTTTAGTCGAAGAAACCGACTCCAGGACTTATTCTGTATAAGCTTAGTACTTATTCTATCGGTCTCTTTTACCAAACTGCTAAGTTTCGGGGACGTAAACACGTCAACATCAGTTGTCAAGCGATGGCGGGGAGGAGGACACACACACGACAGGCTTCTTTCAGTTTCCGTCTACCAAATCCACTCACAAGTCTTTGGCTGGCCCGAGTAGAAGACACTTGCTCATTGTATATATATATGTGTACATACACATAGTCACTTTTTCGTGCTTACATGGATTAGATGGAATTTGTTGAGACAAATTTTTCTATGGGCAGATACGATACATCTTTGTATATGGGCAGATGCGATACATCTTTGTATACAGTTATGTATACCTCTAATATACACATGTGCGTATGTATACACACACATCCACGCGCGTGCACACAAAGATGTATTGCATCTGGCCAGAGAAAAATCTGTCTCAACAAATTCCGTCTAAGCCATGCAAGCAAGGAAAGTAGTCATGTGTATCTGTGTGCACATATATGTTGATGTGTTTATAAATGTGTGTGTGTGTATGTGTACATATGACCATCACAGAGGAGTTTTAGATTTGTATATGCCAACGATCTTGTTCTCATTGCAGAACCTTTAGGGCAAATTAGAAAATTTCTAAGCCTTGTACTGTGAGATCTTAATGGTAAAGTTTTCCAAGTAAAGGATTATTTATTCTTTTCTACTCTAGGCACAAGGCCTGAAGTTTTTTGGGAGGAGGTAGTTGATTAGATCAACCTCAGGATGCAACTGGTACTTAATTTATTGACCCCGAAAGGATGAAAGGCAAAGTCAACCTCGACGGAATTTGAACTCAGAACGTAAAGACGGATGAAAAGGATTATTTATTCAATTGGTCTCCATAGTTGCAAAGTGACAGTTTTATTGTCACCATTTCAATCATGTAATCTACCCTAACTAGAAAAATCAGCCTTATATTAGAAACTCTGCAGAAACCCTATTACCTATTATCATTCACAAGATGTGTGAAACTCTGAGCACCAATAGAGTGAATCACTGTTATCTTATAAATCTGAAACATTGATATGTTTTGGAAGCTTTTTTGTTTGTACCCATATACATGTCTATGCATGTGTGTGTGTATATATGTAATTGTGAAGAAATGCATCACATTTTAATGTATTTACATTGCTAAAATATTGTTCCCTGTTTCTTTTTATTTTCAGTCCGCATTACTTCAAGTATATAAAAATCTCAGCTCTAGCTCTCCTCAAAATGGTCATGCATGCTCGATCAGGCGGTAACCTTGAAGTAATGGGTCTCCTGCTAGGTAAAGTTGATGGCAACACCATGTTAGTTATGGACAGTTTTGCTGCCCCTGTGGAAGGAACTGAGACCCGAGTAAATGCTCAGGCTCAGGCATACGAGTACATGGCCGCCTATACTGAATCGTCAAAACAAGTAAGTCAAATTGTTTAATTATTCTTTGTTATTCCATGATAGTCCCACCTCTTGTTGTTCCTTTTAATGCAAGGGGCAACTGCTGCACTGAGGTATGCATGTTGGGTTTAAGATATTTTGGCACCTGCTGTTTTGGCATTGTTGATTCAATGCTGATTTATTTGATATCAGACATTTTAATGTTTCTCTTGTTTTCTCTCCCTCTCTCTCTCTCTCTCTCTGAGCATATTTCTCTTTATGTGTATGAAGAGAGGGAAAGTGTTTTTTTTCCAATTGTTTTGAGTTAATAAATTCTCTCTCTCCCACTCAGTCTTCTGTCTGTATGTATATGTATATTTCTGCATGCATGCATGCATGTGTGTGTGTTTGCTGCCAGGGCCAAAAGAGTACTGTTGCTAAAATAGGTTCTTATGCTCAGCCAACTGTGCCAAATCATGTGCGTTCAAACAGTTGCACCTAATCATCTTATTCCAGGGCATGTGATGATAATGCTTGATGAGTGTTGGCAGTGATGAAGTCATATTTCAAGATGCATATTCTTTTCTTCTCTAGGCACAAGGCCCGAAATTTTTGGGGAGGGGACCAGTATGCAACTGGTACTTAATTTATCGACCTTGAAAGGATGAAAGGCGAAGTTGACCTCGGTGGAGTTTGAACTCAGAATGTAAAGACAGGCAAAATACTGCGAAGCATTTCGTCCGGCATGCTAACGTTTCTTATTTCTTTACTGCCCACAAGGGACTACACACAGAGGGGATAAACAAGGACAGACAAACGAATTAAGTTGATTATATCGACCCCAGTGCGTAACTGGTACTTATTTAATCGACCCCGAAAGGATGAAAGGCAAAGTCGACCTTGGAGGAATTGGAACTCAAAAGGTAGCGGCAGACGAAATACCGCTAAGCATTTCGCCTGGCGTGCTAACGTTTCTGCCAGCTTGCTGCCTTTTTCAAGATGCATATTGCAAAAGAAGTAGTGAGGTCATATTTCAAGATGCATATTGAGCCCTTCAGATGAAATGACAAATGCCAAGTGACAATGTACTACTGAGTAGATGTGTCAAACCCATTCCAGACTTTGGTATCAGAGTTAAGAGAAGCTACTACACGAACCATTTCAGTTGTTAATGAAAGATATTACTGATTGGCACAGTTTCAGTTTTTGGTTTAAGACACTCATTGCCTCAATGTTTGAGATGATTTTGTCTTCAAAATTATAACATCATTTTTCAAACTATTTGCCTCATCTATAGAAGATATATTTATGTTATTTATGTAGCCACACTACATTTTAGTTAGTTCCATTTCCAGTCAACATCACGAGGTGTCTTTTTTTATAAAGTTGTACAAAGTTCTTGACTAACTTTCAAATAAGAACCTTTGTTTCTAAACTAAGAGTAATAACTTTCTTATGCACCAGGTGATTAGTGTGTGGTTCATTATTTGTTTTCATTTATAATTTTGATAATATTTAGTGTTTCTTTCAGATGAGTTTTTGCCTCTTATATTTCCTTATTGTTTACTGTTTATAAATAGAAACATATTGGTTTACTTTGGAGTTTGATTAGTCATCATCTTATCTTGTAGACTGAGATTTTGAATTTGATTCTCTTAGATAACTTGGCTTTAACTCTTCCAGGTTACCATAATGGATGCTAAAGCCATCATCATGGTGTAACAATGATGATTCCAAAACATTTTCAATGTGTCACCCTCAGCATCTATCAAGACTTAAGTCTGTTCATGTTATGTACACTTTACATTTGCTTGAGAGTACTGTATTTTGCAGCATATAAGTTGACATATATTGCAAACATTCAAATATCATCACGATCTTATCAAATCCTGCTGCATTTCACATGGAATTTTTGGTCACTCCAAAGTTGTCTTAGTGAATAAGTTAACCTACCTTTTTTTTTGTGGCTGCAAATTTTGGTCTGAAAAATTTGTCTTGTATGTTGGAAAATATAGCAGCTGCTGACAGTTGCTGAATTTGTTCACTGAAAATTACAGTGAAGCACACAGATGAAATGAGATTCTAGCCTCAATTTAGAAATTTGTTTCCCTTTTCCATTACAGTAAAGGTTTGGTTTCTTAATAACTATATCAAATATGAACTGATTACCTTTAGAAATGTTTTCTATTTAGGTTGGTCGTCTTGAAAATGTGATTGGTTGGTACCACAGTCATCCAGGGTATGGATGCTGGCTTTCTGGCATTGATGTCAGCACTCAAATGTTAAACCAACAATTCCAGGAGCCTTTCGTTGCCATTGTGGTAAGTTTAATGCTATAAATTCACTTTTTTTTTTTGTTCCTGATGTTCTTTGATGCATGTTATGAATTGAAACAATTCTTACAATGCATAAAACTGGTGATAAACACAAAAATAATGGTAGTAGACAAATATAATTTTAATGTAACATTTATTACAACGAAAACGTTTATTTCTCTGTATAACCACCCTTTTGGGCAATTATAGCCTCCACATGAGAATGAAATTATTTTGCAGCTGCCGCAACCTCTGCCTTTTTGATTTTGATGATGCAGGTCTTCAAACTGTTGACACTCGAGTGTGGTGAGGCACTGGTCCATGCTTGAAGTATACCCCAAAAAAGTAATCAAGAAGGTTGAGATCTGGGCTATTACTGGGCCATATGTTGGCCCTCACAAAAAGTGGCACCTTCTCACTAAGGAAGGCCTGTGTTGCTTTTGACCCATGGCATGGTGCAGAATCCTGGATAAGCACCACATTGTCAAGCCCAAACTTCTGCTCCATCCAAAGTAACAGTGAGTTCTTCAGGATGTCCAGATACTCCTTTGTGCTGATCTTTGAGCCAGACTCAATGAAGTGTGGATCCATGACACTTCCATCACAGAGGTAGAATTCTTAGTCTCAAACACAGGGGGGGGGGGTGTCAGGAGAGTTGTATGCAATCACTCGAGAATTTCTGATTTGCCTTATCGTCCACAGTGAACTTCTCATCCACAAACACAAGTTTTTCTTGCACCTTGATGCTTGATGAATAACAGAAGCTTTGAGCATCTCTTGACTCTGATTGTTTTGGCCTTGGCTGTTAGGAAGTGATAGCATCATTGAACATAGCTAGTCATGCCAGGGTTCCTGTTCACAGCTCTGGACACTGGAAAGTGACATGTGTTTCTTTGCAAGAGTTGTCATAGATGTGAACGGGCTGGCTTCAACTGAGCGTTTGAGGCCAGTGAGAAACTTTGGATTGCACTTGGAATCACTTCAAGTCTTGTGTTCTTTTCTATCAATCTTTCCCTCTTCTTTAAATTGTTTATACACACAATAAACTGTTGCTTTTGGAAGTTTCATCAACTTAACAATTTTATTGGTAGTGTGCCCAGTGCATGCCAAAACAACAATGGTGGAACGATTCAGTTGTTCCATGACTTTCTGTTGTCGAATCAGTTCGCTATTTACCTGAAAAATAAAGAGGAGAATTAGATTTGCAAGTAAGCAAAGTTTTGTCAAAAACTGAAATGTTAAACCCACTAAGTCAACTGCTTAAAATTGGTCATAATTTATCTGTAAGACCCTGTAAATTATGATAGTTTATAAATTTTACTCAAATGGATTGTATAAGCTTTTAACAGTGAAATGATAAAAATTAATAAAGACAAAAGATGTAAATTTACTTCATACATTGCAAGTTAATGACTTCTCTCTGCTTTATGTGATCTAGCTAAATTTTCTATATTAGGTCAAAAGAAGTCATAAGTTTTCTCTTTGACTTATTGCAAATTTATTTCATTGCTTAGTTGAAAATTGCAATGCTACTTTGAATCTTCTATATAATATAATTACTACTAGGTAAAATTTAGCATGTTAACTATTTTGCCTCATTACCCACTCCAATATGCTCAGCGTTCCCTTAAGGGTAGTATCATCCATGTTGAAAACCTTTTTCTTTAAGCCTGTCTTTGGTTTCAACAACTACAACCGTCACCAATATACAGTGTGTTATCTATTGCTAAAATATCTACTCATGTTGATATCAAAGTTATTCAGGTTATTGAAATCATAGATTTACTTAGCACTCTTTCATAACAAGCACTCATTCCATTGTATGATTTTTTGTTAGGTTGATCCTGTCAGAACTATATCAGCTGGCAAGGTGAATATGGGAGCTTTTCGTACCTACCCAAAGGTAAGTTGCTTGACTTTGTACAGAGTTTCTGCTGTAAAGTAAATAATGACTTCTTTCTTTGTTTTGTATGACATGATTTTGGTAACTGTCTTGAAATATCTATTTTGTTTGATACACAACAAACCTTCAGTTAACAGGAAAATGAATAGCAATGTTTTATATATTGATAATAAATCTCTCAAATTATTTGTCACCAAATGCCAACGAATGTTGTGTAGCCTTGAGTAGCACAGTAGTATTTTTCAATATCATGTTTATAGATGCAGGTGTGACTGTGTGGTAAGCAGTCTGCTTTCCAACAACACGGTTTCAAGTTCAGTCTCCCTGCATGGCAAACTGTGTTAGTCTCTTCATTTATAGTGCCAGGCTAACTAAAGTATTATGAGTGGATATGATAGTTGGAAACTGAAAAGAAGCCTGTCATATGTGTGTGTGTTACTGTTTCTTTGCCTTGACTTTGTGTGATAGTCGTAAGCATGTGTCACCATCATGCAAGTGGTGTCCTTTGTTTCCAGTGTTCTGAGACTTGATTAATCATGGGCAAATATTATTGGAGACGGTTAGCAACAGGAAAATCTGCCTCAACAAATTCAGCTCCAGCATGGAAAAGTGGACATTAAAAACAGTGATAAGGATGTTGAAAATTGATCTGCTTTGTTCTTTGAATCAAGTACTCATGTTTCGATAAATGTGGTTTCACTGTAAGTTTTGTGTTTATGTATAGTGGTCCTATTGCTTCACTGTACCAAAAAATAATATGTGAACCAATCTATGACTATGGATAAAAGAAAGACTAATGAGAAAAGTCTAGCGATGAATGGCAGAAACAATGTATGAAGAAGCTAATGAAAATGAATAGCAAAAGAAATTATCATAAAAAAATTTGCTACATTGCTTTACTATATGTTGTTGTGCTGCTTCATCATGTCTTGGAAGCCCTGCAAAAGGTCAATGATACTATCCTTTTCTGTGTGACTAAATCTTGAAACAAATATCACTTCTAAGTAGTTAAGCAAGAGATGCAGAGGAATCTCACACAACTTTAGGAAACAAGTCAACTTTTTACTCTACATAAGTATGGAAGAATGGATGCAAAATGGAAGCAAGCAAGAAGGAAAGTACTTGATGTTACTGAGAAGCACTTGTTCTTAAAGTCTGTCTTAGATTCTCTGAATGGGGAAGATCTTGGAGTATATTGATGAAATTGGCATGGTTGAATGTTCAGTTTGTAGTTTAGGAATTTTATTTACTAGGTCTAACAAATGTAGGACTTTTTTTTTTCAGACCAGCACAGGGCCTGTTTCTTCATGAAACTAGTGGTGGCCTGCATATGAATTGTATGATACCCTTTAAAACACACACACGAGGCAGATTTTCTATGGTTGGAAGCCCTTCCTGTTTCCTATCTTCATTTGTTTCTAGACAAGGTAATATTTTTCATGGCCAAAAAGATTATATATATATATTTATATATAAAGGGAGAGAGAAAGAATATTAGATAAATGAACCAATGAAAGAACCTCTCTTTGCATCCTCAACTTAGCAGAAATAACTACCAAATGTCCTTCAAATCACATGCTTCTGTCTGAAAAAAGAAGAGCACATAAATAAGATGATTATACATAATGAATACCTTTGATTATAGGTTTGGTAAATGAGAACAACTCCACAAGTTAAAACACCTAGAGATAATGCAGTTCAGCATTTGTAGAGGCTGTGAAAAGTTTTGATTGATATTGAAACTTGGCAGGAATGTGATAAAATGAGTAGTGTTTGAAACAGAACTCAATCTTTTCCACAGGGTTATCGACCTGCTGATGAGGGACCATCTGAGTATCAGTCCATTCCACTAAACAAGATTGAAGATTTTGGTGTGCACTGCAAGCAGTACTATTCCCTCGATGTATCCTATTTCAAGTCATCGTTGGATCGTAAGTTATTGGAGTCCCTCTGGAACAAATACTGGGTCAATACATTAAGTTCATCAAGTTTTCTGGCTGTAAGTTACTTTTTTTAAAATCTTTTTCTCTTCCTTTGTTTCCCATTACTACTATGTTTATTATGATGGTGGAGCATGATAAAAAATATCTTGATATTAGGTAGCATCTGTTTATTTTCTGAGTTTTAACCCTCTTTCCTGCAACCTTGCTGTTTTATTCTTCCAGGATTGATAAAAGAAATATAAGTCAAATACTGCTGTTAATGTAATCAGCTGTACTCCTCTTGAAGGTTTATAGGATTGTGCTTACATCAGAAATTATTCTTAAGGCAGTGAACTGGCAGAGTCATTGGTGCATCGGACAAAATGCTTTGCAGCATTTCTTCCTGCTCTTTTTTTTGCCTATTGTCTTTCAGGGTTATCAAGTTTTGGAGTTATTGTAATCTACTTAGACCATCCCCTCAAATTGCAGGCCTTGTGCCAAAATTAGAATTATTTTTATTACTAGTATTTTAGAAGTTACTATTGTTAAAATATCAGAAGCAATTGTTGTTACAGTGGTGGTTGCAATGGTAGTAGTAATATATCAGAATTAGTTGTGCAGTTGATATAATATCTTACAGTATTTATTTATGTACCTTTACATTCTGAGTTCAAAAACAACTTTATTATATAAATTCTTATGGAGACTAAAATATGGTGAGGATAATGAGGAAGATAAACATTTTTATTTTTACTAGTTTCAGTCATGCTGTAGCATTGCTTTCTAGCATACAATTGTTTATGTTGACACTAGTACTTATTTTTTTTATTTCAAATATGACAAGGTTTTTGTTCAATGGTCTACCAATTCTGTGTTGTATCTATCACACAACTAGTATTTCACTGGCATTGTAACCCTTGTGCATCATTTGAACAAAAATGAGGCTCCTATCTCATCAGTAATATTTGCGAAATGCATTGTCTGATTCTTTCGCATTGTTTTCTTACAGAATGCCGAATATACAACTGGTCAGATCTTTGATTTATCTGAAAAACTTGAGCAGTCTGAAGCACAACTGGGGCGCTGTGGTTTCATGCTTGGCATGGATGCCTTTGAGAAGAAATCAGAAGACAAATTATCCAAAGCTACTAAAGATGGGTAAGAAAATCGATTTGTTTTTAACAACTAATTGTACTAGTGTATGTCACATTTTAATTACCATTTTCCATGTAATGTCAAATTATGCACTATGCCTACTATCCAGATGATTACTTAACAGAATGCCTGCCATTCAATCTTCTCTGATTAATATTGTATTGGATATTAGTAGAATAACCTATCCTGCTACTACTAAGTCACTGAGTGATTAATTATCTACTAGAGAAATACAGGCACAGGACTGCCCTGCCTGGCATAGCAGAAGTGCCACCTCTTATGAATAGAATAGGATTGTAGGAGCAGAAAGAAAACATGGGCTGTGCAAGTCCAGAGCCAACTCCTTGCTTTCATTCCCAGCAGATTGGTGCCTGACCTGCAGCAGAACCTTCCGGCATGCATCAGTTTGATCAGCCACAGCTGGATGCTCTTTGACCCATCTTCTTTTCCCATGTGAGGTCTTGTCATTGTTGATAACGACTGACAAACATTAAAGATAGAATAGTACAGTTAAAATGGTAGTAACAATTTATAATACCTACTTTGAGTAGTCCCCTGGCACATTATAGAGAAATAAAAGAAGACCTGTTAGTGAGCCTGCTATTTTTTCTGTTTCAAATTTGTGCTTATAATGATGAATGTCAAATAGTGTTAGTAAGATTTACGTAATCATTAAGATTTTAATAGTTAATTCATGTCTTATTAATTATACTTTTGTTTTAAAGAGTACTAGCTGTGATCTTTAATCTCTAAGGTTGGTGAGATTGATACTGTTGGAACATCTGTCAGACAATGCAGCAATTGTTGTTAATATTTAGTCTTTGTTTCACTACACTGTAACTTCTTGATTTCTCTCTCATATCACTCCTCTCATATCTATATGTCATCAGGTGTAAAACTACCATTGAAGCTATCCATGGACTGATGTCTCAAGTGATAAAAGACTGGCTGTTTAACCATGTACATGTTGGAGATAGGAACGAGTCGTCCACACTAGCTATTGATCAAGCAAAACCAGGGACATCTGATGTTGCCATGGTAGTTGATGAAGAGAAGATGTCTACATAAGTGAATGAAAAACTGAAAAACAACAACAAATCCAAAAATAAGACATTATCAAAATGAACCTTTATCACATCAAAACAAAGAAAAATCTCTAAAACATAAAGAAGACAAGTACTGCTATTAAGGATTATTAATATTATTGCTTTCATTGCTGATATTTGATATTCTGAGTAAATGAGGTGATAAGATATAGCTGACACCATTTGGATATTGTTTCTATGGTGGTAAGATATTTTGATGAGTATAATTACTTGATAACGTGAGGATAGCTTGATATATATTAAAAATAGATTAATATCTTAATGATAGCTTGATAATCTTGAGGATAGCTTGAGGTAAGGTGATATCTTAAGAGTCATACAGTTTAATTAGACCATAATCTCTATTTGGTGCTTATTGCAGATTACTACTAACACTGTTAATGTGAACTTGATATTCTACTGAGCTACTTCACATGCAAAGTGCATGTGTTTTATAGATCTGTGTTTGTGTGTGTGTATACATACATACAGACATATATATATATATACACACATGCATACAAATATACACATGCGTGTCTGTGTTAAAGTATTTACTATATGGTTAGAATTGTCTAAACATGCCTGTTAATATTCTGTAAATGGAATAACCCTCTTTGACCATATTTGTAATTAAACACTGACATTTTAAAAAAATAAGAAGAATTTGGAGGTATTTAGTAAAACAATTTTCCTTTTCATTTTGTAGCTGTTGTTTGGGACCCAAATGTGATGGAAGGTTTTAATTTCAATATGAACACTTAAAAATTGTTGTTTAGTCATTCATTTGCTAAGAAAGTCTGTCTATTTAAAATTCTACCAAATATTGGCAATGAATGGTACTAATGAGTGCAGTTTGAGAAAATTCTTTGTCAAAACAAAAACATTTACATGAATACTCTCTCTCTCTTTACTTTTCGTTCGAAATTTTACTGCTTTTTTTTTTTTTTTTGTTTCCTTTGGCTCAATAAACGTTTAGTTTCAGTTGTATAAAAAGCCTTTTCTTTGTCTTTTATTTTGCATCATTGGGGAAAATACAAAAATGATCAATAAAATACCCAGAAACTATTTGACTAAATAAATGTCTTTGATGGCTTTCGGTTGTCTCCCTTCTTTGATACAACATTTTGACTCAGTTGACTTTCTTTTGTCTTTTGTCTTTTCCTGGTATTTAAGTACTAGGATCAATAAATTGATCACTCTACAAATATTATGGACTTGTGCTGTTTGTTTTTTTTTTCTCTCTCTGTGCCATCAGGTCAATGAATACAACCTAGTAAATTCTCTGATTAGCACCATGTTTTTGCCTTGGAATTTTTGTGGAAAAATATGGTTGTTTTCTGTTACTTTCCTTTGGGTATTTTTTTTTACAAGATATCATTTTGATGACGTGATACAAATAATTTTACCACACGCAAAAAGATGCTTATTTAAAAAATTATTGATAGGAGAGCTGATTGTTGAATTGGTTGAACGTTAGGCAAAAATGTTTGCCATTACCTTTCTGAGTTGATTCTAACCACTTGTAGGCACAGGTATTGGCTATGTGGTAAGACGTTTGCTTCCCAACCTCATGGTTCTTGGTTCAATCCCACTGCATGGCTCCTTGTGCAGATATCTTCTATTACAGCCCCAGGTTGACCAAAGTCGTGTGTGTTACTTTGTTTTTGCCTCAACATCCAATGATTGC